>NC_056743.1:956844924-957042659 GCF_019279795.1 Protopterus annectens | reverse complement strand
CCACTGCACTCCCACTCTCTTCCAACTTCTATCTCACACACCCACATGTTCTTAGTGTTTCACTGTTGCAGTCATTACATTTGGATAATCTGCTGGCAGGTTGCCCTCAGTCAACCTGATGAACAAAGTCTTGGGTCCTGCTTCTGTTGCTGTTCCTTCTTCCATGACGTCAGGTCGTCAGGGGTATAAAACATGCAGCCAATGCCATTACATCAGTCTTTCTTGCCATGCAGTGCCCGAAGCAGAAGCAGTTCGCAAGTGCCCGTCGGCCGACACCTGAAATTTTCATTTTTGAGTTTCAGAACCCAAGTCTTCAACTAAAAGCTAAGTACCCCACTGGGGAAACGTTTTCTTGCTCCTTACCGATGTCAGTAAAGGTTAATAATTCCATTGCTTGTGGGAAGCAAATACCTCATAAGGATTTTCATTTGTATTGTATTCCTTGCCTAGGCCCTGACCACAATGTGCCTTGCTGTCAGTTTTGTGCTAAATTTAATCAACGCACGATTAAACGTCTGTATATTTTTGCTTCTAAATATTTTGGCTCAAGATTTAATTATCCAGAAATGTTGTTGGTTAGCAATCCAACTACCGGAATACCTAAAAAATGGAAAGAAAAAGACAGAGACAGACCGTCGAGGTCCAAAACCGACGAGGACGCTTCTCCTAAGCCAGTCGCCGGTTCGTCAGTACTCAGTGAGGCGCTTTCGCAGCCCCCGATACCCACTACTTCTGATTCGCAGGCCTCTATTGAGACCCATTCGGAGTCCGGTATGCCACAAGATGCTTCAATTATGGAACCCGCGGATGTATCTACCTTAGATGGGTCCAGAGGCACCGGCTTCTGAAGGTGTTTTCAGGCCTACAGATTTGTATATCAGACCAATGTTCTCTTCAAAACTAAGGCCAAAATCTAAATCTAGGACTAAAAACCGACACCTGGGGCACATGTGCAGGCCCCTATGCCTAAAAAGCAAATGATCAAAATGGCTAAAGATTTAATTACCCTGATCAGGGGTAGACAACCCCCTCCTTCTAAGATGCCTAGGCAAGACATTGATTATGAATCTTCTGAACAGGATTCTATTTCTTCTGACTCTTCTAATGAGCAGGATTTGTTTATTCCTACTTACTCTGATGCAGAGGATTCCATTCCTTCTGCCTCTCCCCCTGAGGATTTTTCTTTTGGGGAAACTTTACATGCCTTAAGGGGACGTTTCCACTGGGAAAGTCAGGATTCCTCCGAATCTAAAAAGAGACTTAGGGATTTTCTTCTACTTCTTCAGCATAGGCCTTTGGCTATACCTCCTGTTCTAGACATTGTTTTTTCATAATCTAGTATGACTCCTGATTCTCTGCCTCCGACTCCTTGTAAGCCAGACAGATACTACAGGGTTCCTGACTCCCACAAATTCCTTTTCAAAAACCCTATTGCTGATCCTGAAACCATTTCTCAGGGTCCCAAGGGCATTGAGGCCTCTGCTGCCAAATATCCTACCCTTTCTGATAGAGATTCCATGGCGCTGGATAGATTGGGTAAGAAGGTTTACATGTCTGCAACCTTGGCAATCAGGGCTTTAAACTGTCAATTTCGTATGCTTAAATGTCAACAGCATATCATAGGACTATGTAAACAGAAAATGATGTTAATCTCTGACTGTGTGGAAAATAAAGAATTGCAGGATTTATTGCATTCAGCTGAACAAGTTGGGAAACATACATTCCAATGTGGTTTTGATTCCTTGGAGGCCTCTTGCAGGACTGCTGTAACTGGATCTGTGCTAAGAAGGCATGCTTGGCTCAAAGAGCAAACTCTGCCTGACCATGTTAAAGCAAAATTGTTGGATGCTGCTTTACAATAGGACCATCTCTTTGGTAATAAGGCTGAAGAAGTGTTAAAAAAGATGAAAGATAAAGCTAAATCTATGTAAACTGTGAAAGATTTCTTACAAGTGCAACCTCCAAGATTTAGTAGGCACTGGCCTACTAAGAACTGGTCCTTTCCAGTCCCTTCAAGAGACGCTCAAGTCAAATCGAGACATTTCAAAGGCTCCAGGTTTCAGTCACAAGGAACTTTTAGAACAAAACAATGGGATGCCTCCTCCTCCAAATCTGGAAGCAACAAGGCACCTCCCTATGGTAAACAGTCTCAATGACTTCCCTCTACAATCACCAAGCACTTATCTCTTAGGCCACCCCTTTGGGGGGAAGCTAGAACTTCATGCACGAAACTGGAAACTTATTACCCAGGACAAATGGGTTTTAAATGTAGTATCCCAGGGATACAGATTTCACTTCCACATGTTGCCAATCCCAAACGGATGGCCAGATCTGCCCCCAAATCAGT
The DNA here is from genome assembly GCF_019279795.1 of Protopterus annectens. Lineage (NCBI taxonomy): Eukaryota > Metazoa > Chordata > Ceratodontiformes > Protopteridae > Protopterus > Protopterus annectens. Next base: position 957,040,312 of record NC_056743.1, on the reverse strand, counting down.
GGGCAGAGACCCAGAAACAAGTTCTGTCCCCCATGAACATGGGGGCTATTCAACTAGTACCAGAAGAGGAAAAGGGACAAGGTTTCTATTCCAGACTTTTCCTGGTACCCAGAAAGGACAAATCATGGCATCCAATTCTGGACTTATCCACTCTAAACACATTTCTGGATATTGCAAAATTCAAGATGCTGACTCTTCAACGGTTACTACCTATGCTATCTAGGTTGGTAACTCTAGACTTAAAAGAGGCTTACCTGCATATCCCAATCGGGGAATCTTGCAGAAGATACCTCTGCTTCAAAGCAGGCTACTTGCATTACCAGTTCTCTGCACTGTCCTTTGGCTAATCTACTGCGCCCAGGGTCTTCGCAAAGTGCCTGGCAGCAGTGATTGCATTTTGCAGGCAAAGAAATATTCAAATACATCTATACCTGGATGATTGTCTAATTCAGGCAGAAACAAGGACATTCTTCTAAAGTCTGGCGTTTGTAAAAAGGGTTCTGACTTGTCTAGGGTACACCATAAACGAAAAGAAATCACAACTGGTACCCTTTCAAAAAATTACATCCTGGGTGCAAGCTTAAATACAGCTGCCCAGATGACTTGCCTTACGCCAGAAAAGCAAATTCAATTGATGACTTACTTCAAACAGCTGGCCACAAAAACCCTGCTATCTGCAAGACAAGTTCTGCAAGCCTTGGGGTTCATGGCCTCCTGCATTCGTTTAATTCCATATGCAAGACTGCATATGTGGAAACTTCAGTGGTACTTAAAAAGTTTATGGAGTCAACATTGTCATAGCCTAGAAAAAATGATTCCTACTATACCTTGCCTGCAACTAGAGTTCTTTTGGTGGGCAGAGGCCTGCCACCAAAACAGGGGACTGCCATTTACTCCACCCCCTGCCGCCCAAACCCTAACAGACGCATCAGACTATGCTTGGGGGGGCTCATCTGGCAGGGAAGTGCATTCAGGGCAAATGGAGCCCAAATCAAATGCACCTACATATCAATCGGAAAGAGATGCTAGCTGTACAGAATGCTCTGACAGCCTTCAAGGACTACCTTCATCCAGGACAACTAATGATAAAGACATATAACCCCACAGTTATGTGGTACATAAACAGGCAGGGGGGTACACATTCCTACCCCCTTTGCAGACTAGCCATGGCATTGTGGAAAACTGCCATGACCTATCAGATACAACCACAAGCTCAATTCCTGCCAGGAAAGCAAAATACTCTGGCAGACGAACGAAGCAGAAATCTTATGGACCCACACAAATGGAAATTGGAACCACAAGTTTTCAACATGTTGACACGCAAATGGGGGAACCCAGACATAGATCTTTTTGCCTCACCCCAGAACTATCAGTTGGACAAATTCTGCACAAGATTTCATCACAAAAAAAGCTTGGAAAGTGGATGCTCTATCATTCAGCTATACTTTTCCCCCTCTGCCTCTGCTCTCCAAAGTTCTACTAAAAGTCAGACAGGACAAACCAAAAATGATTCTGAATGCTCCAGACTGGCCTCAACAACACTGGTACCCACTCCTGCGCAATGTGTCACACCTTCCTCCGTGGCACATGCCTCGGACACCTTACCTACTGTCTCAGTAGAACTACCAAATTCTGCACACTCTGCTCCAAACTTTGAATCTTGCAGCATGGCTAAACAACTAATTTCAACCTTGCCATCCCTCAGCAAACCAGTGATGGATGTCATTTTGGAGACTAAAAGGCCTAGTACTAGAAAATCTTATGCTGACAAATGGAAAAGATTCTGTGCCTGGAACCAATCACAAGGAATAAGCACAGCAATGCCCAATATTCCTCAGGTTCTGCAATGCTTAACTGAGATGCTTCACAAGGGCCTATCTTTTTCTTCCATAAATATCCATGCCTCTGCCATTTCAGCTCATTACAACACAGAACTTCCCCTCTTCTCTCATCCTCTGCTAAAGCAGTATCTCAGAGGGGCCAAAAAATTAAGACATCCCAGAAGAGCACCACCTCCTGCATTGGGACCTCAATTTTGTTTTGGAAAAACTCACTCTCAATTTCTCTCCTGGAAAACAGCTTTCCTTTTAGCAGTCACTTCAGCTAGAAGGATTGCAGAATTACAGGCTCTTATGGCAGTGGAGCCTTTCATCATTTTTCATCTGGACTGGGTGGCTCTCAGGACCAATCCATCTTTCATGCCTAAGGTGGTATCCAGTGTGGCTCTTAATCAGACTATTCATCTGCCAACTTTCTTCCCCAATCCACAGAACAAGTGTGAGCAGATTCTGCATTCATTGGATGTACACAGACAATTCCTAAGAAAATCTGAATAACTATTGGTGGCATTTGCTGCAGGGGCAGAGGGAAAGGTTATTTCAAAACAGACTGTTTCCAAATGAATAAGCCATTGTATTATTTTCTGCTATATGCACCATGGTAAACCTATCCCCAATGGGGATCAGGTCTCATTCCACCAGGGCTGCATCTACTTCTGCAGTCTTTCTCAGGGGGGTTCCTACCAGAGGCATTCTAGAAGCTGCTACCTGGAACTCAATTCATACGTTCATCGAACATTACCATTTACCTATCTTCTCTAAATCCAGCTTTGTCACTGCTACCCTGCAGGGCCTTATAGCTGCTCCTAATGCTGTATACATCCATCCTCCCAACCATAGCTTTGGGATTCTTCCCAAATGTAATGACTGCAACAGTGAAACACGAAGAACATAGTACAGTTGTGTACACTTACCATAAATGTAGATGTTCAAGTGTATTCACTGTTGCAGTCCTGGATGTTCATTGTGTTTCACTGTTGCAGTCATTACTCTTGGGTTATCCTGCTGGCAGGCTACCCGCAGTCGGCCAGAATTCCAAAGTCTAGGTTCGGCGTCGGTTGCTGTCGCCTCTTCCCTGACGTCAGTGCGCTAGGGGTATAAAAGATGCAGCCGACGCCATTTTCTCCAGTCTTTCTTGCCGCGCGGTGCCCGAAGCAAAAGCAGTTTGCAAGTGCCGGTCGGCCGACTCCTGAGATTTTCGCAGACGAATTTCAGATCCAAAGTCTTCATTAAAGCTAAGTACCTTGTTGGGGAAACTTTTTTCTTGCTCCAGACCGATGTCAGAAAAAGTTAACAATTGTATTTCTTGTGGGAAGCAAATACCTGATAAGAATTTTCATTCTTACTGTATTCCTTGCCTAGGCCCTGATCATAACGTTGCTAGCTGTCGGTTTTGTGCTAGATTCAACTAACGCAGTATTAATCGTCTGTTTGATTTTGCTTATCATTACTTTTGCCGAAAATTCAATTACATAATGCCGTCGGAACAGCCGACGACCGGAGTTTCTAAAAAACGCAAGGAAAAAGAGAAGGACAGGCATCCGAGATCCAAAACTGATGACGAGGCTTCTGCTAAGCCAGTCGCCGGTTCGCCAGTTCTCAGTGAGGCGCTTTCGCAGCCCCTGACACCCGCTGCCTCAGAGCCACAGGGCGCCGACAACTCCCATGTAGAGCCAGCTAGGCCTCTGGATACTCAAGGTATTGGACACTCGGAAATCATTCCCTCAGATGGGTCTGGAGCCGCTGAGCAGGCATCGGCTTCTGAGGGTGTTTTCAGACCTACACAGCTTTATGTAAAGCCTACTTCAGCTTCAAAAGCAAAGACTAAAGCAGCTTTAAAGACAAAGAAACAAGTACATCATTATCCAGGACAGACTTCCATGCCTAAGAAACAGATGCTCAAAATGGCCGAAGACCTTATTACCTTGATCAGGGGTTCCCGTCCCCCTCCTGACAAGAGGCCTAGGCAAGAGACAGACTATGACTCTTCAGATCAGGTTTCCATTTCCTCTGACTCCTCTTCTGTACATGAATACTCTCTTCCTCCCTATGAGGATTCTGATGCTGAAGAATCCATTCCTTCAGCCTCTCCTCCTGAGGATTATTCTTTTGGGGAAACCCTGCATACCATGAGGGAGCACTTCCACTGGGAAAGCCAAGATTACTCAGAATCAAAGAAAAGGCTTAGAGATTTTCTTTTACTTCCTCAGCACAGGCCTCTTGCTATTCCCCCTGCGCTAGACATTGTAGACGATGTATTTTCAGAGTCCGGCCTTTCTCCAGACTCGTTAAACCAGACAGATACTACAGGGTTCCAGAGTGACATATATTTCTTTATAAAAACCCTGCTGTTGACCCAGAAACTATTTCTCAGGGTCCCAAGGGGGTTAAGGCCGCTATTGCAAAAAACCTTATCCCTTCTGACAGGGATTCAAGGGCATTACACAGATGGGGGAAAAAGGTTTACACTTCTGCTACTTTGGCTGTGAGGGCTTTAAATTGTCAATTTCATATGATTAAATATCAGCAATACTTAATGTCACTGTTAAAACAGAAAATGTTGGCTAATTCTGATTGTGCAGAGAATAAGGAAATGCAGGATTTATTGCATGCAACTGAACAAGTGGGAAAGCATACATTGCAATGTGGTTTTGATTGTCTGGAGGCCTCCTGCAGGGCTGCAGTTACGGGTTCTGTCATTAGGAGGCATGCTTGGTTAAAGGAACAAAATCTGCCCGATCATGTAAAACCAAAATTATTAGATGCTCCATTACAGCATGATACTTTATTTGGTGTTAAAGCAGAGGAGGTTTTGAAGAAAATGGAGGACATAGCAAAATCTATGCAAACAGTAAAGGATTTCTTACAGGTTCAGCCACCAAGATTTAGCAGGAACTGGCCTACAAAGAATTGGTCCTTTCCAGTGTCGGACAGGCCACAAAGAGGCAGATACAGACATCCCAGAGGCAGATCCCAGCCCCAGGGCTCATACAGGCCTAAACAGTGGGGAGTTTCTACTTCCAAAAGTGGAGAAGACAAAGCACAGCCATACAGGAAACCGTCCCAATGACTTGCCTCTACCAGCACCAAGCACTTATCTTCTTGCAGCCCCCATAGGGGGAAAACCAGCACTTTTCTCTCAAAATTGGCACATGATCACCCCGGACAAATGGGTATTGAATATAGTGTCCCAGGGCTACAGATTCCACTTTCACACCCTGCCAAAGCAAAATGTATGCCAAACCTGCCACACAATCAATGGGCAGAGGCACAAAAACAAGTTTCATCCCTTATGAACATGAGGGCCATTCAGCAAGTGCCACAGCAAGAGCAGAGACAAGGATTTTACTCAAGAATTTTCTTGATACCCAGAAAGGACAAAACCTGGACACCAATACTGGGCCTGTCTATTCTAAACACATTTCTGGACGTTCCAAAATTCAAAATGTTAACTCTGCAGCAGCTTCTGCCCATGCTGGGCAAGAAGGCTTGGCTTGTAACTTTGGACCTTAAAGAGGCATACCTGCATATCCCAATCGGACAGTCTTGCAGAAGATACCTCAGATTCATAGCTGGCTCAATGCACTACCAATTCTCGGCACTGCCCTTTGGCTTATCTACTGCGCCCAGGGTCTTCACAAAATGCCTGGCACCAGTAATTGCATTTTGCAGACAAAGAGGAATTCAAATATATCCTTACTTGGATGACTGCCTTATACAAGCAGAGAACAAGGACACTCTACTAAAGCATCTGACGTTCGTAAAAAGATTATTAATTTGCCTATGGTACACAGTAAATGAAAAAATCAAAACTAGTACCCTCTCAAGAGATAATATTCCTGGGTGCAAGCTTAAATACAACTGCCCAGATGGCTTATCTCACTCCAGACAAACAAAGGCAACTAACTTCTTACTTCAAAATGTTGGCAACAAAGACCCAGTTATCTGCAAGAAAAACTCTGCAGGCTTTGGGCTTCATGGCATCCTGCATTCTGCTAATTCCATATGCCAGACTGCATATGAGGAAACTTCAATGGTACCTAAAAAGTGTCTGGAGTCAACATTGTCAAAGCCTGGAAGCATTAATTACCCTCATTCCTTGCCTGCAACAGGAGTTTCGATGGTGGGCACATGACTGTCACCTCAACAAGGAATAGCCATTCACTCTACCCACAGCCAGGCAGTCAATAACAACAGATGCATCAGATTATGCCTGGGGAGCACACATGGCAGGAAAATGTATTCAGGGCACATGGTCCACATGCCAAATGCATCTGCATATCAATCAAAAAGAGATGCTAGCTGTTCAGAATGCCCTGACAGCTTTCAAGGATCTACTCCATCCAGGACAACTGCTGATAAGGACGGACAATACTACAGTCATGTGGTACATAAACAAGCAGGGAGGCACACATTCCTACCCCCTCTGCAGACAAGCCATGACTTTGTGGGACACAGCATTGACTTATCAAGTACACCTGCAAGCACAATTCCTGCCAGGAAAGAACAATACTCTGGCAGACGAGCTAAGCAGAAACCTCACGGATCCCCACGAGTGGAAACTGGATCCACAAGTCTTCAGCATGATAGCAAAGGAATGGGGATGCCCAGACATAGTTCTATTTGCCTCCCCTCACAACTGCTAACTACAGAAATTCTGCACAAGGACTTATCACAAGCAAGCGTGGAAAGTGGATGCGCTGTCATTCAGCTGGAAAACTCTAACAGTATATGCCTTTCCTTCTCTGCCTCTCCTCCCCAAGGTGCTCCTAAAGGTCAGACAAGAGAAGCCAAGAATGATTCTGATTGCCCCAGACTGGCCACGCCAGCACTAGTACCCAATCCTAAAAAGGTTGTCTCAAGGCCCAGCCTGGACATTGCCTCTAATGCCTCACTTACTGACCTAGCGAAACAATCAGATCCTGCACAGCCAACTCAGGACCCTAAATCTGACAGCATGGCGGATAATGTAACCATTCAAAACACAACTCTCTCTAAAGCAGTGATGGATGTTATTTTGGAGGCCAGGAGGCCCAGTACCAGAAAATCTTATGCAGAAAAATGGAAAAGATTCTGTGCTTGGAACCAGGCACAAGGAATTGTCACATATGTACCCAAATATCCCTCAGATTTTACAATACCTAACTGAGATGCCGGACAAAGGCCTATCCTTTTCATCAATTAAAATTCATGCCTCTGCCGTTTCGGCTCATTACAATATGAAACCTCCTATTTTTTCCCATTTTTTGCTAAGGCAGTACCTCAGAGGGGTCAAAAACATAAGACCTCCACGGAGAGCCCCAATACCTGCATGGGACCTCAATTATATCTTGGAAAAACACACACTGCCGCCCTTTGAGCCAGCCAGTACAGCTGATATGAAGTTTTAATCTTGGAAAATAGCTCTGCTCCTAGCAATAACCTCTGCAAAACGAGTTTCAGAGATGCAAGCACTCATGGCTGTGGAACCTTTCATCATTTTCCATCCAGACAGGGTTTCTCTAAGGACGAACCCGACATTTATGCCAAAGGTAGTGTCCACTGTGGCCCTTAAACTCAAACTGCCAAACAAACTGATTAACACGAAAACCCCAAAGGAAGCAGTCTGCAAGTAAAGATTCAGTAAATCCAATAGGTGAAAATAATCACTGTAGTAGATGTATTGTAAACACTTTATTTCACAAGAACTTTCGGAAGGCTTAATATCCTTCCTTCTTCAGACAAAACAGTAAATGACAGGGAAAAACTTATTTAAGTACTTATTAACCCTGTTAATGACCTCATAATTGAGGACCCTCCTACATTAAAAACCTCCATTTTAAATACATTTTAGAAACATTCTAGATGTTCTTAAGAAACATATAAAAACATGTTTTTTAAAATCTTACATAATGACTTAAACATTTAGTTATCTAAAAATACTACATTAAAAACAGCATATAAGACACTACAATTATATGTAGTGTTAAATATATACACGCCCACATGTGCCAATCTAAAACAATATAAATCATCCATCATTCTAAAAAGTGCAGGTTTAACCTACCATAGATCAAAAAGCAGCAACCACACACTAGGGCTGAGACAGTGACTAATATGCTCACATGATGTGCAAGTCTACAAAAACAGTATGTGTCCTCCATCCTTCTAAAAAGTGCAGGATAAACCTACTGTAGATCAAAAAACAATAACACACTGAAACTAAAACAATGGCTTATAACTAAACTATAAAACTTATGATCTGAGACTCCTCAAACAGGGAGTAGGCTGATGCATAAGCCTGTAATGTGTCCCCCCCCACACATAAAAGACTCAATTCTAAATAGTTTCTCCTCAGAAGGAGCAGGTAAAAAATGGGTCATAACAGGGGTACTCATTATCTCCTCAAGGCCAGGCGTTTAAGTATACAAGTCAACGAAATGGCTTCATTTAATCCAGGATATATGTATGCTCCTGTTCTAATTTGCCAAAATAACTCTTCTTTTTCCAAATTAATCTGCCAAGGGCCACTACTTAAGTCTGTCACAACTTGCTTAAGGACAGAAAAATGAAATACGTGGTCAGGGTATTCCATCACATGGCGAGCTAATGCATTCTTTAAGTCCATCTTAGATATTGCATAAAGGTGTTCATATATGCGTTTCCGTAACACCCTTTCGGTCTTTCCTATATAAAAGGCCGGACATTTGTTACATAGGGCTACATAAACCACTGCTCTAGACCCACAGTTGAAATTACCCATAACCTTATATCTCTTTTTGTTCATCATAAGCTGTGTTCCTTCTTGTGTGTTTTTACACTGACGGCATGTCCCGCATTGAGTCATACCTTTATGTCTATTAGGACCCATTCTTTTATTTCTTTCCAGAAGGGATTTTAAATAAAACCCCTTTCTATATGTAAAACCTGGTACCGGGCCCAATATGTCAGTCAACTGCCTATCCTCCCTAATAATTGACCAATTCTTCTGTAAAATGTCCCTTATAAAGCGATGGTCAACTGAAAAGGTACATAAGAATTTGATGCCTAAATTGGTCTTTTCACTATTCAAACTCTCCACTCCCATATTGTCCTGACCTATCAAGGTATCAGAGACCTGTGGGTTCAGGATAGATTTAAAATACCCTGAAAGCCTTTTCATCTCCACCTCTTTCTTAATTTCAATAACAAGTTCCCAGGGATAACCTCTATTAACAAACATATTGCTCAGATTATCACATTCGTCAGCAAAGTCTATGTCCCTAGTAGTCATACGTGCTGCCCTTACCATCTGTCCTTTAACGACTGCTCTTTTTTGATGGTAAGGGTGACAGCTACTAAAATGTAAAAACCCATTAGAATAAGTGGGTTTACGATGGATCTTGCTTACAAATCTAGATTCATTGTAATCTTTACTGAGCAATATGTCTAAGTAATTTATTTCATTAGTTTTCACTTCAAACGTCAAATCCAAGAAATCTGTAAATGTCCTCATGTCTTCGATGAAAGACTCTATTCCATCTAAAGGGCCCTTCCAAAGAAAAAACATGTCGTCCTGGTATCTAGTATACCAGGCGACATGCTGTTTGAACACTTCATTATTAAACAGGAGTGTGTTTTCACTGTGGCCCTTAACCAAACCATTCATTTGCTTACCTTTTATCCAAACCCACAGAATAAGGGTGAGAGAGTTCTGCATTCTTTGGACATACACAGACAACTACGCTTTTACTTGGGCAGAACTAAAGCTTTCAGAAAAACTGAGCAACTTTTAGTGGCATATGCTGCAGGATCTAAAGGAAAGCTTGTCTCAAAACAGACCATTTCAAATTGGATAGGCCACTGCATTCATTTCTGCTATTCACAACATGGCAAATCAGTGCCCAAGGGCATTAGGCCTCATTCTACCAGGGCAGCAGCCACATCAGCAGCCTTTCTCAGAGGAATACCAACCAAAGACATTTTAGAGGCTGCAACGTGGAGTTCAGTGCACACTTTTACAAAGCACTACCATTTACCTCTCTACTTTAAATCCAGAGCAGGCTTCGCCACTACAGTTCTGCAGGGCCTTATTGCCTCTCCTAATCCTATTTAGGCCCAGCCACCCAACCTCAGCTTTGGGATTCAACCCAAGAGTAATGACTGCAACAGTGAAACACAATGAACATAGTACAGTTGTGTACCTACCATAAATGTAGATGTTAGAGTGTATGTTGCAGTCCAGGTTACCCACCCACCATCCCCCTTTTCTTTGCTGGGACTTACCTATACTTCTCTATCTTCTACAACCTATGTGGTGTATTTGCTTGTAGATGAAGGAAATGTTTATTTTACTGCATGCATAATTATTGGCATATTTTTTTTTAGCCTACCATTTTGGGGGCACCTGACATCTGGGGTAAGAAAATCTGAAGAAAATGGCGTCTGCTGCATCTTTTATACCCCTGGCGCACTGACGTCAGGGAAGAGGCGACAGCAACCGATGCCGGACCTAGACTTTGGAATTCTGGCCGATTGCGGGTAGCCTGCCAGCAGGATAACCCAAGAGTAATGACTGCAACAGTGAATACACTCAAACATCTACATTTCTGGTAGGTACCCAACTGTACTTACCCACCCTCCAGCCCCCTGTTTTCTCTCTTAGTACATCTCTCCTGTCTTTGCTTAAAAGCCTTTTTGAGTGTATTTGCTTTTGTTTGGAGGGCACCTGACATCTGGGACAAGAAAAACTGATGTAATGGCATTGGCTTCATGTTTTAAACCCCTGACGACCTGATGTCATGGAAGAAGGGACAGCAACCGATGCAGGACCCAACACTTAGGCCGACTGAGGGCAACCTGCCAGCAGATTGCCCAAATGTAATGACTGCAACAGTGAATACACTCGAACATCTACATTTATGGTAAGTGTACACAACTGTACTTTTCTCATTCATACATGCATTCACTCACACATCACTCTCGCTCTTTTTTCCAATCTTACTCTTACACCCACTTTTACATTTATACACGCATTCGCTCACACATTGCTCTCAGTCTCTTCCAATCTCTCTGTCTCCCACACACACACACACACACACACACACACAGACATGCAGACACACACACACACACACACACACACACACACACACACACACACACACACACACACACCATCTCTCGCTGTCTCACTCTGAACCTGTAGCCAGTGTTTCTCAACTGCTAGCGGCCCGGTATAATTGATGCCAGGGCTGGGTGGTTGAGAAACACTGCCCTAGACTGTCGTTCCTCTTCTTCCTTGTCTAAAGAAGGAACTTCAGTGGTAGATTCAGCAGTTGTCCCAAAACCCCGTGCTCTCCTTTCACCCCCCTCTTCTCTCTCAGTAGCTGTTCATAGACGCCTCAGACATGGGATGGGGAACCAGCGTTTGGCTCACTAATGGTGCAGAGTGTCTGGTCTCCTGGCCAACAAAAGAAGCACATCAGTGTCAGAGATGAGATCCCTACTGCTAGCTCTTCAGGCCTTTCATCCTGTTTTCTCACCATGAGCTACCAATGTATTTGCAGACAATACCATAGTGTTGTGGTATATAAACAAACAGGGGAGGACAAGATCTTTTCTTTGCTGGTTGGAGCTCATGGTGTGGGATCTGGCTTTCCAGTATCAAGTGACTATTTAGGTAGTTTACATTCCTTCAGGTCACAATATTCTGGCAGATACTCTGAGCAGGCCCTTAACTCAGTCCTATGAAGGATGCTTCACGGGAATGTGCTTCTGGTCATAGTCCACCAGTGGGAGGTACTCCTCAAATCGATCTGTTTGCCTCCTCTCTAAACAAACAACTTACTCTATTTTATGCCAGAATCCCAGGTCCTCTGGTTTGGAAGGTGGACACCCTATCTTTTTCTTCGAAGGGGGTGTTTCTTTATGCTTTCCTTCCACTTCCCCTCTTTCCAAAAGTCCTGTTCAGAGTTCAACAGGATACTCCCAAAATGTTGACTACCTTTTGGCTGAGACAGGATTGATTCCCTCTTCTTCTGCATTTAGCCAAGGGCAATCACCACAAGTTACCCCACAGGGTTGACCTAATCACACAAGACAAGGGGTATCTCATCTCTTCAATGTGGGTGATAGAATTTTGATTCCGCATAGACACCTTTTTTCTGAGGACCTGCTTAGGTTCCTGCAGGAGGCCAGAAAATCCACTACTAGGAAATCCTACTCATCTAAATGGAAGAGGTTTTCTGTTTGGTGCCTTTCTCATAATCTGGATCCACTTTCTGTTGATGTTCCTTTGGTTCTTTCCTATCTGTGCTCAATGCTGGTTTTGGCCTACTCTTTTGGTAAGGCTCACTTATCAGCTATCTCTGCTTGTCTGCCTTTTTGTCCTCCTTTGGCTTCCAGATTTGAAGCTAAACAATTTCTTAAAGGCTTCCTTCTTATAAGGCCTCCCAGGAAGCGTGATCCCCCTTCCTGGGATCTTAATTTTGTTTTGAAAAAATTGACTCGGGCTCCTTTTGAGCCTGCAGCTTCAGCTTCTTTGCAACATAGCTTTTGGAGGACACATCTTTTGATGGCCCTTACATCTGCCAGATGGGTGTCTGAGCTTCAAGCCCTTATGGCTTGTCCTCCTTTTTTTGGTGTTTTATAAGGACAGGGCACCCTTGTGTACTAATCCTTCTTTACTGCCTAAGTTAGTTAACTCATTCACTCCAGTGGAACGCGGGAAGTTTGCACTGTAACTTCCAGTGGGCGGAGCCTAAACCTTTTGACAGACTCAAACTATGTCCTCACATTTCAAACAAGTGTTCATATCTCTAGAACCATAGTGATTATGAAAGAAGTGTAAATGGCAAACTCTTCAGCATAAACTATTTTTATAGTGGTGGTAGTCTTTAGGTTCTAGGTCTTAAACCGAATTTTATAGGTCACTGTAAACACAGTTACTATTACATTTATAATATTTTGTAAACATCTTGCAATATCTCAGCAACCACTCAAGTTACACACATAGTGTCAGCAGTGTTTTATTCATCTAGCTGAGAGCTTCCATATGAGGCTAAGGAGTTATGACGGTGTTACTTGGTTGTTGAGATATTTAGAAAAATGCAAAAATTGTATCTCTCTAAATTAATATAAAAACATCAGTTACTTGTACTAGACAGAGGTCAAATATTAATTTGTGTTTACCTTTGTGTAAGTTTTAATATGAAAATTTCTAAAACCTTGTACATAGCAATGGTTTTGGAATTATTGATGGGAATATGACGAAGCAATATTTGATGCCTAAAAACGTCAGTAGGTGTTAACTGCAGTTACATATGGAGGCATCACTCGGATGTAATGAGCTAATGAGTTCTCTCTTAATCCATCTGTTCATTTGCTCACTTTTTTCCCCTCTCCACAGTCTGCCAGTGAGAGGGTACTGCACACATTGGATGTGCGTAGACAACTCAAAATTTATTTGGATAAGACAAGACTATTAGGAAAACTTTATCAGCTGTTTGTTTCTTTTCATACTGGCTCTCTGGTATTTGCTGTATGCTAGCAAACTGTTTCTTCTTGGCTCTCAAAAGCTATTTCCTTTTGTTGTTCTTTCCATGTTAAGAGCCTTCCTTTTCCTGTTAAGACTCATTCTACTAGGAATGTGGCTTCTTCTGGTGCTTTTTTCAAGAGTTTGGATATTAACTCTCTTCTTGAGGCAGCTAACTGGACTTCTGTGCATACTTTTACCAAGCATTACCAGTTGGATAGAATCTCCAGAGCTAGAGCTGGTTTTGCTAGGGCCATTCTTCATGGCTTCCTAGAGGGCTGGGCTGGTCCTTCCTCCTAAGTTTCTTCATGAGCTTTGGCATTCTTCCTATAGGTATGAATGCTGCAGCAGTGATATGCAAGGACATAGTACAGTTGTGTAAAATCTTACCCTGACGGTAGATGTCATTCTCTTCACTGTTGCAGTATTCACTCGCTCCCTCCGCCCCTTGGTCCATTTCTCTTCTGGATGTGCTGATTAACTCCTTTTTTGCTTCGAATGATGTTCCTGTTGGGGCTTTCAGTTCTGATAATGGTGCGTCCAGATGTCATCTTTATGCCCTGTGTTATGAGAGGAGCATACGTGTGACATATGGTGTACCTTAAGGCAACCTAAAGGCTTTGGTATACTGCCTGGACGTCAGGCCGCCTTTGGCAGGAGATCCCTACCGTTATCTTTCTCTTCACTGTTGTAGTATTCATATCTACTGTTATGGTAAGATTTTACACAGCTGTACTTTCTGTGCCATATCATAGAAAAAACATGAAGTTTTAATGTGTACCCACATCCAACGCAGGGACCAGAACTGATGGCAGTCACAGTAGTCTTTGATGTAAGCCTGTTGCGTCCTATGTCCACCATGTTTTTGTACTGCTTATGTCACAGTAACTGTTAGGTGTTTCATTTTAGAAGAGTTAGAGAGGAAGTTCTTCTGGGTCTGTAGTATTTCTGTTTCTGGCTTAGCGGTGGTGAGAACACTGAAGAAGCTGTGCAGTCATTATTAATATATTATTTTTAATTTTTGCCATAATTAAGCCTTTTGTTTTCATTTTCAGGTGGCCTTATGGGTGCTTTTGGACTTAGCAGCATTGGTATGAATTCACAGAGCTTAGCAGATTTGCAGAGTCAAATGCAACGACAACTGATTTCAAATCCAGAAATGATGACACAAATTATGGAAAACCCTTTTGTTCAGAACATGTTGTCAAATCCTGATCTCATGAGGTCTTTGATTACATCCAATCCGCAGATGCAAGAACTGATGCAAAGAAATCCAGAAATAAATCATATGCTAAATAATCCAGACATAATGAGACAAGTATGTTTTATATTTTTTTTGTCTCTCAGTGATCAGATTATTTTATTAGTAACTGCTTTATAGCATACTCTAGAATATGTTATTGTTTTGGAGTGCCCTAGTTTGCATAGATTGTGTTTTAATTATTAAAAGCTTGAAAATTCAGCATTGTTGTGCATTACTGTTGCAGCCTAAGCTTGTTAAGGTCTGGCAGTGTCATTAGCAATTGCTGATTGTTGTGCTTTGGAGCTGGAAAGGCCAGAGTGCAGTGGAGAGGAGTAGGGAAGGATAAACTACGGCAGGGGAATTGATTGACTGCTTTGCAGATGATGAGATTGAATGTGTGAGAGATGAATGAAGGATTGCTCAGAATAAAAGAAAATGCAGATAGTGTGCTGTTTATTAGCTAGCTACTTACACCATCTTTACTGTTTGCCATCTTTATGATATAGCTGTGCTTCATGTAGTTTCATGCTGTTTAGACATGACAATGATAACATTATATTTTATATTTGGTATTGGGGGATAAGAATACAAAAATGCAATGTGTACTTTGCAGTAAAAGTACAGTTTTGTCAGGGATGGGTGCACAGGTGACGTGTGTGCTTCTGATTTGAGTGTAGGCTAATGGTAATGCGTTGCTGTGACAGTGCCCTTAAGTCCTAGTGTGGATGCCATTTGTGTAACAGTTTTCATCTCTTCCCCTTGGGATTTAAACTTCAGTAGAGAGGCTCATTTACACCCCAACCTCCACTGAACCAGCTGATTCATTTGTGTTAAAAATACCCCTCTTGCAGTTCAGTTTTCGTGGTAGGATTTATTTATGGTATATGAATTTCAGACTTAAAAGCTCAGCTGTACAAACCACTTTATTCCACAGTGAAAGGGAGAGGAGTAAGTAAAGATAAAACACAACTTCTGGCATGAAAGATATCAGTAGTGGCTTTGCATCATTCCATTCATCTGCTGGTCTTTTGCTTCTACCTCCAGGAGGATGGAGAATGTAGATGTCCTTCAAGGATGCATCTGCAGTCATAACAAATGGGGTTGTCCTGTCGTCAGGCAGCCCTTCGGTCGGCCGGATTCCAAAGTCTGGGTCCGGCTTCGGCTGATGTCGCACTTCACCCGACGTCATCTCTGCTGGTCTTCGGGTATAAAGGCATCAGCCGACGCCATTTTCCTCAGTCTTTCTTGCCGTGGCGCACGCAGAAGCTGTTCGCAAGTGCCGGTCGGTCAGATCCAGAGATTACTACTACCGAATACTACAAGACTTCTAAAGCTAAGTACCCGTTGGGGACTCTTTCTTGCCTCAGCCGATGTCAGAAAAAGTAAATAACTGTTTAACTTGTGGGAAACAAATACCTCATAAAGATTTCCACTCTTACTGCCTACCTTGTTTAGGCCCAGACCACGACGTAGCAGCCTGTTTAGCCTGTGCTTCCTTCAACCGACGAACGCTTAGGCGTCGGTCGGAGTTTGCTGAACAGTTTTTCGCTCAGATTTTGCGTACATTATGCCGCCGGATCCTCCGACTACCCAAATTGTTAAAAACGCAAAGAAAAGACCGACACTCGCGGTCCACGGTTTCAGCCGAAACCACGGTTAAGCAAGCGAGTGTCTCAGTTTCGCCGAAACCGAAAACGGGTCAATCTTCAGCCGAATCCATGACTACTACTGAGGCTCCTGCTACCTTAGTTGAATCGGCCTCTGAAGTTTTGCCTACTACTGTGGTTCCTAGTGAATTATCAGACACCATCCCTTTGGATGTCTCTACCCCAGCACGTGGTGCTGCTAGGCCTCCTGCAGCCATGTCTATAAAGGCCTTTGCCAGGGCTAAAGCAGCCAAAACTGTTAAATCAGTGCCTGTTAAGGCCCCCTCACACAGGCCCACTTCTAGTTCACAAATGCTTACTCTGGCAGAGGATTTAATCTCCTTAATTAGGGGATCCCAATCTCACCCAGACAGGGCCTCTCAGCCTCCAGAAAAGAGACCTAGAGCAGAGCCCCCGAGCCAGTGTCCTCTGATGATTCTTGGATGACTCAGACATTACAGATCAGCCAGAGGCTCCTTTTTCTACTTATGAAGATTCCGATGCTGAAGAATCCATTCCATCTGCCTCTCCACCAGAGGAATTTTCCTTTGGGGAAACCTTACATGTCATGAGAGAACAATTCCAATGGCAGGGACAAGATTTCTCAGATTCAAGAAAAAGGCTTAGGACCTTTCTGCACTTACCACAACATAGGCCCTTAGCTATACCTCCAGTTCTGCCTGTTGTGGATGATGCATTTAATGACGTTTGCACTGCTCCTGATACTTTACCTCCAGCCCCTGCCAAACCAGATAGATTTTACAGGGTGCCAGACACTCATCACCACCTATACAAGGCCCCACTTGCCGATCCTGAGACTATATCCCAGGGGCCTAAGGCAGTAGCCGACCTCAGCAAAAACCCTCTCCCTTCTGAAAGGGAATCCAGGTCCTTAGAGAGATGGGGAAAAAGTTTACACCTCTGCTACTCTCTCAGCTAGAGCTTTAAACTGTCAGTTTCACATGATCCAATACCAAGAGTTTATGCTTGATCAGTTAACTAAGAAGCTGTCCTCTGATGACTCCTTAGATAAGAAATATGTTTTAGAAATGGTGAATAACATTCAGCAGGTTAGTAACCATTCTTTAAAATGTGGCTGTGATGCACTGGAGGCTTCATTTAGATCAGCCATGATTGGCACAGTGATAAGAAGGCATGCATGGTTGAAAGAACAGGTCTTGCCGGATCATGTTAAAGCAAAGCTGTTAGATGCTCCTATGGATAAGGCCAGTCTATTTGGTACCCCTGCTCAGCAAGTAATGAAGAAAATGGAAGAGAAGGCAAAATCTGTACAAACAGTTAAGGATTTCTTACAGGTTCAGCCCCCAAGGTTTAGCAGGAACTGGCCTGCCAAAAATTGGTCCTTTCCAGACTCCTCAAAATCTCAGAGAGGCAGGAATAGACGCTCTAGAGGCAGAAATCAATCCAGAGGAGGTGCCTATAGAGGACGCCAGTGGCAAGGCAATAACCAGCGAGGCACAGACACAACCACAGCCACTGCAACAGGACAATCACAGTGACTTGGCTCTGACACCGCCTACCAGGGAGCAAATAGCAGCACCTTTAGGCGGAAAGTTAGCCTTATTTTCGAAAAATTGGCACTATATCACAAAAGACAAGTGGATTTTGCAAACCATAGACCAAGGCTACAGGTTCCACTTCCACACCTTACCAGTAAAAAGAGGAATGCCAAACCTACCTCCAAATCAAAAAACAGAAGCTCTAAAGCAGATAGCTCAATTAACAAAGATGAGAGCTGTGGAAAGAGTACCAATAACACAACAGGGCAAAGGATTCTACTCCAGACTCTTCCTAGTACCAAGAAAAGAGAAAAGTTGGAGACCTATTCTCGACCTGTCCGTCATAAACACATACATCATTGTCCCAAAATTCAAAATGCTGACCCTACAGCAACTTCTTCCCATGCTGGGCAAGGAGTGTTGGCTGGTAACTCTAGATCTCAAGGAGGCGTACCTGCACGTCCCCATACGACCAAATTGCAGAAGATACCTCAGATTTCTTGCAGGGATCAGAGCATTATCAATTCTCAGCATTGCCCTTTGGCTTATCTACTGCGCCCAGAGTATTCACAAAATGCCTGGCATCAGTAATCGCTCATTGCAGGCTACAGGGAATCCAAATTTATCCATACCTGGACGACTGCCTGTTACAAGCGGACAACAAAAGCAAGCTGACAACAGATTTACAAAGAGTCATTTGCTTACTACAAGCCCTGGGATACACAGTCAATTTAAAAAGTCAAGACTGATACCATCCCAGACAAGAACATTCTTGGGTGCAATTGGACACAGTAAAACAAATGGCATTCCTAACTGCAGAAAAACAAGAACAACTCCTCTTTACTTCTTGGCATTAACAAAGCAGAACAAACTAACAGCAAGAAAAGTACTACAGGCCTTGGGCTTCATGGCATCATGCATAATCCTGGTCCCCCATGCCAGACTGCATATGAGAAAGCTACAGTGGTACCTAAAGAATTTATGGTCTCAACACAGGCACAGCTTAGAAACCGAAATCCCACTAATCCCATGCCTGAAACAAGAGTTCCTATGGTGGGCTCAAGCATGCCAGTCAAACCCAGGCTTGCCCTTCCACAACTTTCAAGCAAACCAAACCATCACAACGGACGCCTCAGACCTAGGCTGGGGGGCGCACATGTTGAACAAGTGCATACAAGGATTGTGGACTCCAGACCAGCTACACCTGCACATAAACCAAAAAGAAATGCTGGCAGTAAAACTAGCAATCCAGAAATTCAGACCATTCCTCAAAGAAGGCCATTTAATGATGAGGACAGACAACACCACAGTCATGTGGTACATCAACAAACAGGGAGGCACTCATTCATACCCCCTATGCAGAATGACTCTGGACCTTTGGAATATGGCTCTGAGCTACAACATCCAGTTACAGGCAATATTTGTGCCGGGAAAAGAAAACACCCTAGCAGACATGTTAAGCAGAACCACCTCGGATGCTCACGAATGGATGCTACACCCGGACATCTTCAAGGCCATCACAAAGAAATGGGGAATGCCACAAATAGACCTATTCGCATCCCCACTCAATCACCAGCTCAAAAAATTCTGCACAAGGACATGCCACGCACTTGCATGGAAGGTGGACTCTCTATCCTTCAGTTGGAAAGGCCTGACAGCATATGCATTTCCACCTCTTCCTTTGATGCACAAGGTACTACTGAAAATCAAAGAGGAACGTCCAAGGATAATTCTGATAGCTCCGAATTGGCCAAGACAACACTGGTATCCTTTGCTGAGTAGCATGTCTCAGGGGAGAATGTGGTCAATACCCTGATGCCTTTGATGTTAACTCAGAACAACTACAACATCATGCACCCAAACCTAAAAACCTTGCAACTGACTGCCTGGAACATCACATAACAGCAACTAACCCAGACTTATCCCAAAGGGTTAAAGACATTATCCTTAAAGCCCGCAGACCTTCAACAAGAAGGAACTATGCAGGAAAATGGAAAAGGTTTGTCATTTGGAGTACTGAAAGAGGAAAAGATGTGTCGAACATAGATATTGCTAACATCCTGGAGTACTTGCAGAGCTTCTACATACGGGCCTGTCCTATTCCTCCATCAAGATACATGCATCAGCTATTTCCGCAGAATACAGCTTCGATCCACCTGTCTTTTCAAGATCCTCTACTCAGGCAATTCCTCAGAGGGATCAAGAATGTAAAACCTCCTAGGAAACCACCATTACCAGCATGGGACTTGAACTTTGTGCTAGAAAAATTGACACTCCCTCCATTTGAACCAGCAGCAACAGCAGATCTTCAACACCTATCATGGAAAACTGCTTTCCTACTGGCAATTACTTCAGCAAGGAGGGTTTCGGAACTACAGGCCTTAATGGCAGTACAACCCTTCCTAATCTTCCATCAAGATAGAGTGTCCATGAGAACTAATCCTACATTTATGCCTAAGGTGGTATCCAGAGTGTCTTTAAACCAGGCAATCCTCCTACCTACCTTCTTTCCCAATCCACAGAACAGGGGGGAAAGGCTGCTGCATACCTTGAATGTACATAGACAGTTACGCTACTACCTGGACAGAACCAAAAGTAACAGAAAAACTGACCGGCTTTTAGTAGCCTATGCAACAGGAAGGGAAGGAAAAGCAATTTCCAAACAGACAATCTCCAAATGGATAGGAAATTGCATAAGATTCTGTTACTCCTACCATGGAAAACCAGTTCCACAGAACATAAGACCTCATTCTACAAGGGCTACAGCCACTACCACAGCTTTCTTACGAGGAGTGGCAACCAAGGACATTATTGAGGCGGCTACTTGGACCTCCGTGCATACATTTGCCAAGCATTATAATTTACCTCTATACTCTAGATCCCGAGCAGGGTTTGCCACTGCTGTATTGCAAGGGATCCTAACTACACCATAATTCTTCTTCCTCCTCCCTAGTTTGGCTATGGTATTCTACCCATTTGTTATGACTGCAGATGCATCCTTGAAGGACATAGTACAGTTTTGTACCTACCATAAATGTAGATGTCCGAACAGGATAGCATCTGCAGTCAGGATTACCCACCCTCCTTCCCCTCTGTGGTACTCCTAGGGTATTTACCCTCCTAATAGCTAGCTGGGGGGGGAGTCTCTTATGGTGTATTTGTTTGTATATATGTACATACATGCTTATTTTTGTGTTTGCCTTCTACTATTTTGGAAACATTGGCATTTATCCAAAATTTAGCTTTCCAAGAGGGCAACTGGCATCTGGGGCAAGAAACACTGAGGAAAATGGCGTCGGCTGATGCCTTTATA
The DNA here is from genome assembly GCF_019279795.1 of Protopterus annectens. Classification (NCBI taxonomy): domain Eukaryota; kingdom Metazoa; phylum Chordata; order Ceratodontiformes; family Protopteridae; genus Protopterus; species Protopterus annectens. Next base: position 957,019,258 of record NC_056743.1, on the reverse strand, counting down.
CCCGAAGACCAGCAGAGATGACGTCAGGTGAAGTGCGACATCAGCCGAAGCCGGACCAGACTTTGGAATCCGGCCGACCGAAGGGCTGCCTGACGACAGGACAACCCCATTTGTTATGACTGCAGATGCTATCCTGTTCGGACATCTACATTTATGGTAGGTACAAAACTGTACTTTGCATTTACTTGGAGGTATACGGACCACTCTCTTATCATCCTAGTAGAAATAACGAATGCAAAAAGACTAATTAGCTTTGTTTTCTTTCAAGAAAGGAATCGAAAGCCAGTCAGAAAGCAGACTCTTATTTTTATAGGTGACCCATGGTATTGGATTTTGCTATGAAAATTCCAGAAAAATCTACAAAATGCTGTAAGATCTCACCTCACTAGCACAACAGATATGTCTGCATGTAGCATGTTTCAGAAATGTTCCTGTTCAAGACGTTTTGCAAAGGGATCTGCTTAATATATTTTTTCAAAACACTTCAGTCTAACTACACAGTCTAGGTAGGCCAGGCTTTGGCATGGCTGTGCTTCCACCTCATTTGGGTAAGATAATACTAAGAGTATATCTGAAGTCATGATTTACTGTGAGACTCTTCTCATAGAGCACAGTACAGCTGTAGTAGAAGCTTATGTATGTAATGTAACTTGCCTTCAGTCAGTGAAGAAGCTAGTAAAGTTATACAGAGCTGTAGTTATACTCATTGCAGATGTGCTTTAGTTTCAGTGCAATAGTAACTACCCCTTCATTCTCCTGAAAAGTTTGTGTGATATAATATTGTATTACACTGTTACATAGTTGTATTTTCTGGTTTTACTTGTATTTTTTCTGGTTATGTAATAATTTTTTATACTAAGGACAATGCCAGTTAAATTTACAAGCTCAGTAGGGAGCAAGGAGGGACTTGTATATAGTAAGCACTGCCATGAGTTTTCTTTTATTTTCCAAGTGGGTCGTGCAGTCAGGGTTTCATAGGAACAGACAGAGCTGATGAACATTCTGGCTGGAAAGAAAATGCAAATTTGGTAAATACTAGTGGTGCTATTTATTTTTATAATGACCTTAGCGTGAAGATCTACTTATAGAAAGTATACTTACAGCCATGTTTTCTCTGTGTCCATGTTTTTTTTCCAAGTATTCTGCTTTCCATCCACCTCCCAAAGGCTTTGCTTATTCTGTGTGCATGCAGCTCTTGCTTTTAATTTTTTTTTTGTCTTGCTACCTGTTTGTGACTGAAAGGGTCTAAAAATTCAGGCCTCTTATCTAGTTTTTGAATTATCAATTGCATAAGCCTTTGTACAGACACTGAGCTTGCTAAAATGGTATTGCACAGGTATTACCTATTACCACTGTGCTGGCATTTCAGTGGCCAAGCATAAAAGGATCTCAAGACAAAATGCATTTGTGGGCAGTGGTAGTAGACATTTGTTGAATTAACAATGAAAGATTAATAACTGGAAAATGTCTTTGATATCAGAATTTATCATAGCTGTATGCTGTACAGTGCTTAATTGTGGTAAACAAAGAATGTGTAAGTAGTGTTTAACAGAAAAAAACATTTTATATTAATTAAACAAAAAAAAATTCTGCTGTTCATTGAATTACAGAAAATATCTTCATATGGTAGTGCTGACTGTGAAATATATAAGAAGTGACTGTTTAACATTTGCTTATCTTGGCATAGTTTCTCATGTGTTTTAAATGTCTCACATTGTTTGAGTGATACTTAAATACACAGTGAATTTCTGGTCCTTTGACTTTTTCTGAAAACATTTCAACCCTGCATAAACTAAAGCACCGCTGGTGATCCCCTGCTTGGTGAGGAAAGTAAACCTATATTTATTTGTCTGTGAGTGATAAAGTTGCTTTCTGTTTTACCCGCTCCATTTTGTTTTTTGTTTTTTGTTTTAAGAAATCTGCTGTTCTGTGTAAGAGATAGACACTTAAATTAGCAAGGCTGCACATTTCACATGCTTTTTCATTGGTTAGTTTGTTTGAGTGATACTTGCATACACAGTGAATGCTTGGGCCTTTGCCTTTTTCTGAAAAGATTTCAAGTCTGGATAAACTAAAACACTGTTGGTGATTCTCTGCTAATTTTTCTCACCCTCTTTCCCATTCGTTGATCTGCTTTTTAAACCTGGTGATTTTAAGCTGCCCACCCCTACTGTAAATTGAGCTTAATAAGCTCCTCCTTTTCTGCACTGCTTTTTATATTTTTAATTATTTATTTTCCTTTCCTTGTGTTTATATTGAAAAAGTGCATTTTGCTTTTCATTGTCTGTTCTACTGATTTACTTTCTCTGAACTCATTGTCTAGCTGGCTGTTGGATAAAGTAGCACTTGATTTTACATCAAGAGGTCAGTGGATTTTCTGTCTAGTGCACTGAGAACTAATCTTGTCTGTTTAGGCTAGGGAAACACTTGAGATGTCTGCATATAGTTTTATTGGCTGGAAGGTTTATTAATCAGATTATTTTGTTTTTAGTGTCTTTATAAATTCTGTACAACTGAGTGGCTTTGGCTCATTTATACAAAACAAAGACTTTTATTGAATAATCACAGTTTTTATAAGCTGTTTAAAGTACACTGTTGTATCCATGTATGTAAGTTTGTTTGTGGTAGCATTTCACTGTGGACACTTTATTACTGTGCTTTTACGTTAGGAGGACTGGGATTATTCATCTAGTGACAGTAGGTGTTTACCTGGTCTGTCTGAGCTGGGAAGCACACAAAAGGGCTCCAAGTATCATTTTGCATTTCTCTTGTATACTGTAACTGTACTTTGTCAGTGTCAAAAAACTGTATTGTCTGCTGCTGCTTTAAATAGTTAATTGCATTGCATTACATTGTCTCTGTTAGTTGGAGGGCTGTTGTAGGGTTTATATATGGTCTTGTTATACTTGAGCTCCAAACCAGCTATTTTACATTAAGAAGGTGTTTTCCTATACACTTGAGGCAGATGTATGCTGATGTTCTTCGTGCTTCACTGTTGCAGTCATCACATTTGGGTTATCTGCTTGCAGTACCCCTCAGTTGGCCTGATTAACAAAGTCTTGGGTCCTGCGTCTGTTGCAGTCTCATCTTCCATGACGTCAGGTAGTTTGGGGTATAAAGCATGCAGCCGATGCTATTCCATCAGTCTTTCTTGCCGTGCGGTGCCCGAAGCAGAAGCATTTCTCAAGTACCAGTTGGCCGACTCCTGAAATTTTCGTTTTCGAGTTTCAGAACCGAAGTCTTCAACTAAGCTAAGTATCCCGTTGGGGAAACTTTTTCTTGCTCTAAACCGATGTCAGTAAAAGTCAGTAATTGTATTTCTTGTGGAAAGCAAATACCTCCTAAAGATTTTCATTCGTACTGCATTCTTTACCTTGGCCCTGACCACGAAGTACTTTGCTGTCAGTTTTGTGCCTTATTTAAACAACAAAATATTTGTTGTTTGTTTATTTACGCCTCTAAATATTTTTGTAGTCAGTTCAATTATCCAGATATGGTTTCGGTAAGCCATCCGACTACCGATATTCCGATAAAATGCAAAGATAAAGACAGAGACAGACCACAAAGGTCCAAAGCTGCTGACGGTGCTTCTCCTAAGCTAGTTGGCAGTTCGGCGGTACTCAGTGAGGCGCATTCGCAGTCCCTGATACCCACTACTTCAGATTCGCAGGCCTCTACTGAGACCCATTCGGAGTCCGGTATGCTGCGAGATGCTTTAACTGTGGAACCTGCGGATGTCTCTACCTTGGATGGGTCCGGAGCCACTGTTCAGGCACAGGCTTCTGAGGGTGTATTTAAGCCTACTGACTTGCATATTAAACCAACGCCATCTTCTTCTTCAAGGCCAAAAACGCTATCCTTGCCTAGAAAACTGACGCCCAGATTGCATGGTCAGGCCTGTATGCCTAAAAAGCAAATGATAAGAATGGCTGAAGATCTTACTACTTTAATCAGGGGAAGCCAACCTTCACCCTCTGAGACCTAGGACTGACCAGGATTTACCCTTATCTACCTATGAGGATTCTGATGCAGAGGACTGTATTCCCTCTGCTTCCCCTCCAGAGGATTTCTCTTTTGGTGAAATCTTGTATACTCTTGGGGAGCATTTTCGCTGAGAAAGCCATTACTCTGACTCTAAAAAAAGGCTTGGGGATTTCTTACTCCTGGCCCAAAACAGGCCTTTAGCTATCCCCTCTGTACTGGACATAGTTGATGATGCCTTTTTGGAATCTAGCTTGGCCCCTGACTCTTTTCCTCCTGCTCCCAGAAAACCTGATAGATTTTTACAGGGTTCCTGACGGTCACAAGTTTCTTTTTAAAAATCCTACTACGAATCCCGAGACCATTTCGTAGGGGACCCAAGGGCATTAAGGCTGCTACTGCCAAAAATCCTACCCCCTCTGATAGAGATTCCAGGGTGCTGGATAGATGGGGTAAGAAGGTATACACTTCTGCAACCTTGTTCATTAGGGCCTTAAACTGCCAGTTTCATATGTTAAAGTATCAGCAGCATATTATTGGATTGCTTAAACAGAAAATTATTTTCAGGATTTAATGCATTCTGCTAAACAAGTTGGAAAACATACTTTGCAATGTGATTTTGATTCACTAGAGGCATCTTGCAGGGCTACTGTCACTGGGTCTGTACTTAGAAGGCATGCTTGGCTTAAGGAGCAATCTTTGCCAGATAATGTTAAAGCTAAATTGCAGGATGCTCCCTTAAACCAGGACCACCTGTTTGGCAGCAAAGCAGAAGTACTTAAAAAGATGGAGGAAAAAGCTAAATCTATACAAACTGTTAAAGATTTCCTGCAAGTACAGCCTCCCAGATTTAGTAGGCATTGGCCCTCTAAAATTGGTCCTTTCCTGCCTCTCCCAGGCCTTCGCAGTCCAAAATCAGAACCAGCAGAACACCCAGGCTTCAGTCCCAGGGTACTCCCAGGTCTAAGCAGTGGGGGGCTCCCACTTCCAAAGCAGGGAGTGGTAAGACTCCCCCCCTATGGTAAACTGTCTCAATGACTTAACTTTAAATCTTCCAAGCCCTGCACAACTGACTGTTCCTTAGGGGGAAAGATTGCCCGGCAGGCAAAAAATTGGGAACTCATTACCCAGGACAAATGGGTTTTAAATATAGTTTCCCAAGGATACAGATTCCAGTTTCACTCCTTACCAACTCCATACAGTTGGCCAGACCTACCCACAAATAAGTGCGCAGAGGCTCTAAAGCAAATTCTCGCTTTCTTGTAAGCATCAGGGCTATTCACCCTGTTCCAGAAGAGGAAAAGGGGCAAGATTTCTACTCAAGACTTTTTCTGGTACCCAGAAAAGGCAACTCCTGGCGTCCTATACTGGACCTCTCTATCCCAAACACATTTTTGGTGATTCCAAAATTCAAGATGCTAACTCTCCACCAGCTGCTTTCTATGCTAGGCAAGGATGCCTGGTTGGCAACACTGGACTTAAAGGAAGCCTACCTGCACATTCCAATAAGGGAATCCTGCAGAAGATGCGTATGCTTCAAAGCAGGCTACATGCACTATCAGATGTTCTTCGTGTTTCACTGTTGCAGTCATAACTGTAGGGTGCTCCTGCCGGCAGGCAGCCCGAGGTCGGCCAGAATCCCAAAGTCTGGGTCCGGCGTCGGCTGTATAAGCTAGTATCCTGACGTCAGTACGCCTTGGTACATAGCCCTCAGCCGGCGCCATCTTCTCCAGTCTTTCTTGCCGTGCGGTGGAAAGCAGCTCAAAAGCGTTGGTTGGCGATTTTCAACAGCGTATTTGGTTGTTGTCGGTCCGAAGTTCTTACTTCTCTTCTCAAAGCTAAGTACCCCGTTGGGGAATCTTTTTCTTGTTCCTCCGATGTCAGAAAAAGTTAATAATTGTATAGCGTGTGGGAAACAAATACCTCATAAAGATTTCCACTCTTACTGTCTACCTTGCTTAGGCCCTGACCACGACGTTTCTTGTTGTCGGTTCTGTGCCAGGTTCAACTCTCGTACTATCAAGCAGGTACGATTGGGCTTTAAATTATTTGACAGACGCTTCAATTATAGAATGTCGCCGGACACTACCGGAGTTCAAAAGAAGCAAAGATAAAGACAGGCCTCCGAGGTCCAAACAGGACTCGTTGCAGCTGGAGCCAGCGTCGGTTCGGCTGTCGTCAGTGAGGCGCTTTTGCAGCCCCTGTCGTCCGCCACTTCTGAACCGATGGCGATGGACTCCCATGGGGAGCCATCAAGGCCCACTATTTCAACTGCTGCAGGACCTTGACGTCGCTCCTTCAGATGGGTCCGGAACCGCTGTGCAGGTACCGGCTTCTGAGGGGGTTTTCAGGCCTACTCACATCACTATTTCAAAGGCAAAGGCAAAGACAAAGACTCCTGCTAAGTCTAAAGTTCCAGCTCAAGCTGCTTCTGAATCCACTCCCAAGACACAAAAACAGTTATTGAGGATGGCTGAAGATTTGCTTACAATGATTAGGGGTTCTCACCCCCCTCCTGAGAAAAGGCCTCGACAGGATGTTACTCTGGATTCCTCTGACCAGGCTTCTGTATCTTCTGTTTCTTCCTCTGATCAGGACTATTCCTTTCCCCTTATGAGGATTCGGATGCTGAGGATTCTTTGCCCTCGGCCTCTCCGCCTGAGGATTTTTCTTTTGGGGAAACCTTGCATGAGATGAGGGAACATTTTCATTGGGAAGGACAGGAATATTCTGCTTCCAAAAAGAGGCTTAGAGAATTTCTTCTTCTGCCTCAGCATAGGCCTTTAGCTATCCCTCCTGTCTTGGACATTGTAGATGATGCTTTTACTGAGGCTAATTTGAATCCTGATTCCATGCCTCCTGCTCCTTCTAAGCCTGATAGATTTTATAGGGTTCCTGACTCTCATTTATTTTTATTTAGAAACCCTTCTGCGGATCCTGAAACTATTTCTCAGGGCTCTAAGGCTGCTAAGGTTGCTACTTCTAAAAATCCTATTCCCTCTGAGAAGGATTCTCGTGCTTTAGACAGGTGGGGAAAAAAGGTATATACTTCTGCTACCCTGTCTGTAAGGGCTTTAAATTGCCAGTTTCATATGTTTAAATATCAGCAATTTCTTTTGTCTGTTTTAAAGCAAAAGCTTGCTTCCCTTCCTGCTTGTGCAGAGGATAAGGAACTTCAGGATGTTTTGCATGCTACTGAACAGGTTAACAAGCATAGCTTACATTGTGGTTTTGATGCTTTGGATGCTTCTTGCAGGGCTGCTGCCTCTGGTACTGTGATTAGGAGACATGCCTGGCTTCGTGAACAAAGTTTACCTGAACAGGTTAAGGCTAAGTTATTAGATGCCCCTGTTCAACAAGATGTTCTTTTTGGTTCTAAGGCTGAGGAAGTTATTAAAAGATGGAAGAAAAGGCAAAGTCCATGCAGACTGTAAAGATTTCTTGCAAGTTCAGCCTCCTAGATTTTCCAGGAATTGGCCCTCTAAAAATTGGTCCTTTCCCACGTCTGATAGGCCTCAAAGGGGAAGATATAGACGCTCCAGAGGTCGTGGTCAAGGCCAGACCTCTTACAGATCTAGACAATGGACTGCTTCTTCACCTAGAAGGGAGAAGACAGATCCCAATCTCAAAGAAAGCAAACTCAATGACTCTCGGTTGGGCTTCAGGACCCCTTTACCTGGGCCCTCGGAGGAAAACTGTCTCTTTTTACAGAAATTGGACTCATATTACCCAGGACAGATGGGTATTGGACGTGATTTTAAAAGGTTACAAGTTCCACTTTCACACTTTGCCAAGGACTCACGGTTGGCCAGATCTGCCAAAACTTCACTGGTCAGAGGCCTTAACTCAAGTGGATGCTCTTCTGGCCATGAGAGCCATAGAGCCTGTTCCACTCTCGGAAATGGGAAAAGGGTTTTATTCAAGGCTGTTTCTGGTTCCCAGAAAACAAAACTCATGGAGACCTATTCTGGACCTTTCTGTGTTAAACACCTTTTTGGAAATTCCAAAGTTCAAGATGCTTACTCTGCAACAGCTAATTCCAATGCTCTCTCAGGACACCTGGATGGTGACATTGGACTTAAAGGAAGCCTATTTGCATATCTCTATCAGACAAGAACACAGGAAATTCCTCAGGTTCAAGGCAGGTTCGAGGCACTTTCAATTCTCTGTTCTGCCCTTTGGTTTATCTACTGCGCCCAAGGTCTTCACCAAGTGCCTGGCACCAGTAGTGGCTTACTGCAGACTTCAGGGGATCCAGATTTACCCCTATTTGGACGACTGCCTTATTCAGGCAGACAGCAAAGATCTTCTGCTTCAACATCTGGACTTAGTCCAACGTCTTCTCTTACTACTGGGATTCTCAGTGAACATAAAAAAGTCACATTTGATCCCTTCTCAACAAATGGTATTCTTGGGAGCCCTCTTAAATACAACCTTACAAAGGGCCTACCTCACTCCAGAAAAACAAACTCAGCTGGCTTCTACTTTCAACACCTTGGCAACTCTATCTCAGCTCACTGCAAGGAAATTCCTGCAGGCTCTGGGCTACATGGCTTCCTGCATTCTGTTGATTCCAAACGCAAGGCTTCACATGAGAAAGCTTCAATGGTATCTGAAAAGTGTATGGTCACAGCATTACCACAATCTGGATATTCTGATTCCTCTGATCCCCTGCCTCCAGAAGGAGTTCCTCTGGTGGTCCACGGCATGCACTTTAAACGAAGGAAAACCTTTTCTCCCTCAACCTACTCAAATCCTAACCACGGACGCCTCGGATTATGCTTGGGGAGCACACTTTCTAGACAATTGCCAGCAGGGAACCTGGACAAAGGACCATCTTCACTGGCACATCAATCTGAAGGAAATGTTGGCAGTTCAAAGTGCCCTTTTAGCCTTCAAAAACCTTTTACAACCAGGGCCTCTGCTAATTCGCACAGACAACACCACGGTCATGTGGTATATCAACAAGCAGGGGGGTTCTCATTCATACCCCCTTTGCAGACTAGCTATGGGTTTATGGGACACAGCTCTAAAGTTGAATATGCATCTCCAGGCTCAATTCATTTCAGGGAAATAGAATCTCTTAGCAGACAGCCTAAGCAGAAACATTTCAGATCCTCACGAATGGATGCTAGACACCAACTTGTTCAACAGGATTACTGCAGTTTGGGGATGTCCCCAGGTAGATCTGTTTGCATCCCATCTCAATCATCAGCTGCCTTGCTTTTGCACCAGGTCCTTCCACAAAACAGCATGGAGAGTGGATGCCCTGTCCTTCAGCTGGAGAAGCCTTTCAGCATATGCCTTCCCTCCTCTTCCTCTACTGCCTCTGGTACTACTGAAGATAAAACAGGACAAGCCCAAGTTCCTCATCTTGATTGCTCCAAATTGGCCTCGACAGTTTTGGTATCCAACCTTAAAGCTCCTGTTCTCGGGGCCTCCTTGGATTCTCCCACTGAACCCTTCGCTTCTGTCCCAGCATCAGGGTCAGTTACTACATTCCAATCTCAAGACCCTTTGCCTGGCAGCTTGGCTCTTCAAAGGAATTTGATTTCCCAAACAAGTTTTGCATGTTCTTTTGGAAGCTAGACGGCCTAGCACTAGGAAATCCTATGCCTCTAAATGGAAGAGGTTTTCTATTTGGATGCAGGACCGAGGCTCTGATCCTCAGGTTCCTGATCTCTCCTCTATTTTGCTTTACCTTCGAACTCTTATCTAAAGGACTTTCCTTTTCTTCCATTAAGATTCATGCTTCTGCTATCTCTGCATTTCAGTTCTGATCCTCCTGTTTTTCACATCCTTTGGTGAAGCAGTTCTTGAGAGGGCTAAAATTTGCGGCCTCCAAGGACCCCTCCTGTCCCTGCCTGGGATCTTAATTATGTTTTAGAAAAACTTACTTTGCCTCCTTTTGAGCCTGCTGCATCTTCAGATATTAAATTTCTATCCTGGAAGACTGTTCTTTTGTTAGCATTGACCTCTGCCAGAAGGGTCTCAGAGTTGCAAGCTCTCATGGCTGTGGAACCATACCTTATTTTCCATCAGGACAGAGTATCCTTGAGGACCAATCCTACTTTCATGCCTAAGGTGATTTCAAAGTGGCTTTAAATCAGACAATTCACCTTCCTACTTTCTTTCCAAATCCTCAAAATAAAGGGGAAAGGATTTTGCATTCATTGGATGTGCACAGACAGTTACGATTTTACTTGGACAAGACTAAAGATTTCAGAAAGTCTAACCAATTGTTTGTTTCCTTTGCCTCCAGTTCTCTGGGAAAACCTATTTCTAAACAAACTATTTCCAAATGGATTGCTTATGGAATCAGATTTTGTTACACTCATCATGGGAAACAGTTTCCAGGGACCATTAGAAGTCATTCTACTAGAGCAGCTGCTACTTCTACAGCTTTCCTCAGAGGAGTCCCTACCAAGGATATCTTGAAGCTGCCACTTGGAGTTCTGTGCATACTTTTCCAAGCACTACAATCTCCCCTTGTTTTCTAAGTCTAGGGCAGGCTTTGCCTCTGCTGTCTTGCAGGGTATTCTTGCCTCCCCTTCTTCTATCTAAAGCCTCCTCCCCCTCTACACTGCTTTGGGATTACACCCTACAGTTATGACTGCAACAGTGAAACACGAAGAACATAGTACAGTTGTGTACACCTACCATAAATGTAGATGTTCGAGTGTCTTCACTGTTGCAGTCGGGGTTTCCCTCCCTCCTATCCCCTCTTTTTCTCTTATTTGTGGTGTATTTGTGTTTCCTTGTTGGATTCATTTTTTTGATTTGTTGGGGACTTCTGACATCTAGGGCAAGAAAGGCTGGAGAAGATGGCGTCGGCTGAGGGCTATGTACCAAGGCGTACTGACGTCAGGATACTAGCTTATACAGCCGACGCCGGACCCAGACTTTGGGATTCTGGCCGACCTCGGGCTGCCTGCCGGCAGCCTACAATTATGACTGCAACAGTGAAGACACTCGAACATCTACATTTATGGTAGGTGTACACAACTGTACTTTCTCTGCACTGCCCTTTGACTTATCTACTGCGCCCAGGGTATTCACAATGTGCCTAGCTCCAGTCGTTGCATTTTGCAGGCAAAGAAATATCCAAATATATCCATACCTGGACGATTGTCTAATTCAGGCAGAAAACCAGGACATACTATTGAATCATCTGGCTTTTGTACAGACATTGCTAATTTTTCTGGGGTGCACCATAAATGAAAATAAATCTTGTACCCTGCCAACATATTGTATTCCTGGCAGCAAGCTTGAACACTACTTCCCAGATGGCTTTTCTCACGCCAGAAAAACAAGTTCATTTGACAACCTACTTCAAACTATTGGCCACAAAGACCCAGCTATCTGCAAGGAAAATACTGCAAGACCTGGGGTTCATGGCCTCTTGCATTCTACTAATTCCATATGCAAGACTGCATATGAGGAAATTAGAATGTTATCTAAAAATCTATGGTGTCAACATTCTCAGGATCTAGAAGCAACGATTCGTATCATTCCTTGTCTACAGATAGAGTTCCTTTGGTGGGCAGACGCCTGTCACTAAAATAAGGGACTGCCATTCACTCTACCCCCTGCCGCCCAAACCCTAACAACAGACGCATCAGACTATGCATGGGGGGCTCACTTGGCAGGGAAGTGCATTCAGGACAGGCTCACTTGGCAGGGAAGTGCATTCAGGACAAATGGAACCCAAGTCAAATGCACCTGCACATCAATCAAAAATAAATGTTAGCTGTACAGAATGCTCTGAAGAATCTTCAAGGACCACATCCTTCCAGGATAATTAATGGTAAAGACGGACAACACCACTGTTATGTGGTACATAAAGAAGCAGGGGGGAACCCGCTCATACCCTCTCTGCTGACTAGCCATGGCTCTGCGGAACACAGCCTTGAGCTACCAAGTGCACCTACAGGCTCAATTCCTGCCAGGAAAGCTAAACACACTGGCAGATGACCTAAGCAGAAATCTCATGGACCCACACGAGTGGAAACTGGAGCCAAAGATATTCAACATGTTGAGAAACAAATGTGGGAGCCCAGATATACACCTGTTTGCCCCCCCCCCCCCAGAACTACCAATTGGAAAAATTCTGCACAAGGACTCCCACAAACAAGCTTGGAAAGTGGATACCCTGTCCTTCACCTGGAAAAACCTATCAGTTTATGCCTTTCCCCCTCTGCCTCTCCTCTCCAAGGTACTACTAAAGATCAAACAGGACAAACCAAGGACAATACTGATTGCACCAGACTGGCCACGCCAACACTGGTATCACCTTGTACGCAGTGTGTCCACATGTTCATCGTGTTTCACTGTTGCAGTCATTTCATTTGCGTCTGTTGCTGTCCCTTCTTCCATGACGTCAGGTCGTCAGGGGTATAAAACATGCAGCAGACGCCGTTACATCAGTCTTTCTTGCCACGCAGTGCCAGAAGCAGTTCGCAAGTGCAGGTCAGCCGACTCCTGAAATTTTCATTTTCGAGTTTCAGAACCGAAGTCTTCAACTAAAAGCTAAGTACCCCATTGGGGAAACTTTTTCTTGCTCCTTACCGATGTCAGTAAAAGTTAATAATTGTATTACTTGTAGGAAGCAAATACCTCATAAGGATTTTCATTTGTACTGTATTCCTTGCCTAGGCCCTGACCATGACGTATCTTGCTGTCTGTTTTGTGCTTTATGTAATCAGTGCTCTATCCGTCGTCAGTATATTTTTGCTTCAAAATATTTCGGTTCTCTGTTTAATTATCCAGAAATGACGTCTGTTAGCCATCCGACTACCGGAATACCAAAAAAAACGCAAAGAAAAAGACAGAGACAGGCCGTTGAGGTCCGCAACTGCCGATGACGCTTCTCCTAAGACAGTCGCCAGTTCGCCGGTACTCAGTGAGGTGCTTTCGCAGCCCCTGATACCCGCTACTTCTGATTTGCAGACCACTACTGAGACCCATTCGGAGTCTGGTATGCTGCGAGATGCTTCACATATGGAACCCGCGGATGTCTCTACCTTGGATGGGTCCGGAGCCGCTGAGCAGGCACCGGCTTCTGAGGGTGTATTCAGGCCTGCAGACTTGCATACTAAACCAACTCCAACTTTCAGTGCTAAGGCCTAAACCTCGATCTATGTCTAAAACAACGACACCCAGGCCACAAGTTCAGTCCCCTATGCCTAAGAAACAAATGATCAAAATGGCTGAAGATTTAATTACTATAATCAGGAGTAGTCAACCCCCCCCCCCCCCTCCAAGTGGCCTAGGATTGAATTTGTCTATGAATCTTCTGAACAGGACTGTTTCTTCTGACTCTTCTAATAATCTGGATTTGTCCATACATACTTATGAGGACTCTGATGCAGAGGATTCCATTCCCTCTGCTTCTCCGCCTGAGGATTTCTCTTTTGGGGGAAACTTTGCATACCTTAAGAGAGCATTTCTACTGGGAAAGTCAGGATTTCTCTGAATCCAAAAAGAGGCTTGGGGATTTCCTTCTTCCTCAGCATAGGCCTTTGGCTATACCTCCTGTACTAGATATTGTTGTGTTTTCGGAATCCAGTATGGCCCCTGATTCCTTGCCTCCAGCCCCTAGCAAACCAGACAGGTACTACAGGGTTCCTGAGTCCCACAAATTCCTTTTCAAGAATCCTGTTGCAGACCCTGAAACCATTTCTTAGGGCCCCAAGGGCATTAAGGTTTCAACTTCTAAAAATCCTACTCCTTCTAATAGAGACTCCGGGGCGCTGGATAGTTGGGGTAAAAAGGTTTATACTTCTGCAACCTTAGCAATCAGGGCTTTAAACTGTCAGTTTCATATGCTAAAGTATCAACAGCATATCATGGGACTGCTTAAACAGAAAATGATGATTTCTGACTGTGTGGAGAATAAAGATTTGCAGGATTTATTGCATTCAGCTGAAGAAGTTGACAAACATACTTTGCAATGTGGTTTTGATTCTTTAGAGGACTCTTGTAGGGCTGCTGTTACAAGGTTTGTGCTTAGAAGGCATGCTTGGCTTAAGGAACAATCTCTGCCTGATCATGTCAAAGCAAAACTTTTGGATGCTCCTTTACAGCAGGATCGCCTATTTGGCAATAAGGCTGAAGAAGTTCTAAAAAGGATGGAAGATAAAGCTAAATGTATGCAAACTGTGAAAGATTTCTTACAAGTGAAACCTCATAGATTTAGTAGGCATTGGCCTACTAAGAACTGTTCCTTTCCAGCTCCTTCCAGAGCCTCTGCGGCCAAACCCAAACATTCCAAAAGCACCAGGTTTCATTCCCAAGAGACTTTCAGAACTAAGCAATGGTGTGCTTCCACTTCTAAATCTGGAAACAACAAGGCACCACCCTATGGTAAACAGTCTCAATGACTTCCCTTTGAAATTACCAAGCACTTACCTTTTAGCCGCCCCTTTGGGGGGAAAACTGGCTCTTTATTCAAGAAACTGGCTACTTATAACCCAGGACAAATGGGTTTTAAATAGTGTCCCAGGGATACAGATTTCATTTCCACATGCAGCCAACTCCAAACGGGTGGCCAGACCTGCCACCAGTCAGTGGGGAGAGGCTCAGAAACAAGTTCTTTCCCTCCTAAACATGGGGGCTATTCAGCTGGTACCAGAAGAGGAAAAGGGACAAGGTCTTTATTCCAGACTTTTCCTGGTACCCAGAAAAGACAAATTATGGCGACCAATTCTGGACCTGTCCACTCCTTTCTGGACATTCCAAAATTCAAGATGCTGACTCTTCACCAGTTACTTCCTATGCTAGGCAAGGATGTGTGGCTGGCAACTCTCGACTTAGAGGCTTACCTGCATATCCCAATCAGGGAATCTTGCAGAAGATTCCTACGCTTCAAAGCAGATTGCATGCATTATCAGTTCTCTGCACTGCCCTTTGGCTTGTCTACTGCACCCAGGGTATTCACAAAGTGACTGGCTCCAATAATTGCATTTTGCCAGCAAAGAAATATTCAAATATATCCATATCTGGATGATTGTCTAATTCAGGCAGAAAGCTAGGCCATTCTTCTAAAACATCTGGCGTTTGTAAAAAGAGTTCTAACCTGTCTGGTTTACACCATAAACGAAAAAAAATCTCAACTGGTACCCTATCAAAAGATTACATTCCTGGGTGCAAGCTTGAATACAGCTGCCCAGATGGCTTGCCTTACGCCAGAAAAGCAAATTCATTTGGTGACTTACTTCAAACAGGTGACCACAAAAACCCTGCTATCTGCAAGGCAAATACTGCAAGCCTTGGGGTTCATGGCCTCCTGCATTCTTCTAATTCTATATGCAAGACTGCAGATGAGGAAACTTCAGTGGTACTTCAAAAGTTTATGGAGTCAACATCGTCACAGCCTGGAAACAATGATTTCTATCATACCTTGCCTGCACCTAGAGTTTTTATGGTGGGCAGATGCCTGCCACCTAAACAAGGGACTGGCATTCACACCACCCCCTGCCACCCAAACCCTAATTACAGATTCATCAGACTATGCATGGCGGGCTCATGTGGCAGGGAAGTGCATTCAGGGCAAACAAAGCCCAAATCAAATGCACCTTCATATCAGTCAAAAAGAAATGCTAGCTGTACAGAATGTACTGACAGCCTTCAAGGACTACCTTCATCCAGGACAATTACTGGTAAAGACGGACAACACCACGGTTATGTAGTACATAAACAAGCAGGGGGTATACATTCCTGCCCCCTCTGCAGACTAGCCATGACATTGTGGAACACGGCCTTGAGCTACCAAGTACAACTACAAGCTCAGTTCCTGCCAGGAAAGCAGAATGTTCTGGCAGACGAACTAAGCAGAAATCTCATGGACCCTCACGAATGGAAACTGGAACCATGGATTTTCAACATGTTGACACGCAAATGGGGGGAGCCCAGACATAGATCTTTTTGCCTCACCCCAGAACTACCAGTTGGACAAATTTTGCATAAGAACTCATCACAAAAAAGCCTGGAAAGTGGATGTTCTGTCCTTCAGCTGGAAAAACCTATCAGTCTATGCCTTCTCCCCTCTGCCTTTGCTCTCCATAGTTCTACTAAAAGTCAAACAGGACAAACCAAAAATTATTTTGATTGCTCCAGACTGGCCTCGCCAACACTGGTACCCACTTGTGTGCAGTGTGTCTCACATTTCTCCGTGGCACCTGCCTCTCACACCTTCCTTACTGTGTCAGCAGGAGAACCAAATTCTGCACCCTCAGCTCTAAACATTGAATCTTGCAGCTTGGCTAATCAGTTAAATTCCCCCTTGGCATCCCTCAGCAGACCTGTGATGGATGTCATTTTGGAGGAGAGAAGACCTAGTACTAGAAAATCTTATGCTGACAAATGGACAAGATTTTGTACCTGGAATCAATCTCAAGGGATGAGCACAGCAGTGCCCAATTTACCCCAGATTTTGCAATACTTAATGGAGATGCTTCACAAGGGCCTGTCTTTTTCTTCCATAAAAATCCATGCCTCAGCCATTTCAGCGTATTACAACACAGGCCCCCCCCCCCTTCTCTCATCCTCTTCTAAAGCAGTATGTCAGAGGGGCCAAAAACTTGAGACCACCCAGGAAAGCTCCACCCCCTGCCTGGGACCTTAATTTTGTATTGGGGAAACTCACTGTACCTCCTTTTGAGCCAGCTGCAACTGCAGACTTAAAATGTCTTTACTGGAAAACAGCCTTCCTTTTAGCAGTCACTTCAGCTTGACGGATATCTGAATTACTGGCCCTTATGGCAGTGGAGCCTTTCATCATCTTTCATGCAGACAGGGTGTCACTCAGGACCAGTCCATCTTTCATGCCCAAGGTGGTATCCAGTGTGGCTCCTTAATCAGTCCATTCATTTGCCAACTTTCTTTCCCAATCCACAGAACAAGGGAGAGCAGATTCTGCATTCATTGGATGTACACAGGCAACTTAGATTCTACTTGGACAGGACTAAATCACAAAGAAAATCTGAACAATTGCTGGTAGCATTTGCTGCAGGGGCAGAGGGGAAGGCTATTTCAAAGCAAACTATTTCTAAATGGATAAGCCATTGTATTGATTTCTGTTATAAGCACCATGGAAAACTTATCCCCCAGGGGATCAAATCTCATTCCACCAGGGTTGCATCAACTTCAGCAGCCTTTCTCAGAGGTGTTCCTACCAGGGATATTCTAGAAGCTGCTACCTGGAGTTCAGTTTATACTTTCACCAAGCATCATCACTTACCAATTTTCTCTAAATCCAGAGCTGGCTTTGCCACTGCTGTTTTACAGGGCCTTATAGCTGTTCCTAATGCTGTATAAATCCATCCTCCCAACCTTAGCTTTGGGAATCTACCCAAATGTAATGACTGCAACAGTGAAACACGATGAACATAGTACAGTTGTGTACACTTACCATAAATGTAGATGTTCGAGTGTATTCACTGTTGCAGTCCTGGTTACCCTCCCTCCAGCCCCGTTTTTCTTTTACTAGGAGGTATATTTTTGTGTTTCTAATTTTATATATATATATATATATATATATATATATATATATATATGTATATATGTATATATATATATATATATATATATATGTGTGTGTGTATGTATTCTGCTCCCCATTTGAGGGGCTCCTGACATCTGGGGCAAGAAAAAACTGATGTAATGGCGTCGGCTGCATGTTTTTATACCCCTGATGACCTGACGTCATGGAAGAAGGGACAGCAACAGACACAGGACCCAAGACTTTGTTAATCAGGCCGACTGAGAGCAACCTGCCAGCAGATTACCTAAATGTAATGACTGCAACAGTGAATACACTCGATCATCTATATTTATGGTAAGTGTACACAACTGTACTTTCTGGCTCCATGGCACCTGCCTCAAAACCCTGCCCTGCTGTCCCAGCTGGAGGGCCAGATTCTGCACCCACAGCTCTAAACCCTGAACCTGGCAGCCTGGCTAATTACCTAATCTCTCCTTTACCATCCCTCAGTAAGCAAGTGTTGGATGTCATTCTGGAGGCAAGGAGGGCCTAGTACTAGAAAATCCTATGCTGAAAAATGGAGAAGATTCTGTTCTTGAAACGAAGCTTGGGGGATGGGCACAGCAACACCCAATTTACCTCAGATTCTTCAATACTTGACTGAGATGCTGCACAAGGGCTTTTCCCTTTCCTCCATTAAAATTCATGCCTCAGCCATTTCAGCTCATTACAACACAGACCCACCCCTCTTCTCTCATCCACTGCTGAAACACTTCCTCAGAGGAGACAAAAACTTAAGACCACCCAGGAGAGCCCCTACTCCAATCTGGGACCTTAACTTTGTATTGGAAAAACTCACTCTACCTCCTTTTGAGCCAGCTGCAAATACAGAGTTGAAATTCCTTTCTTGGAAAACAGCATTCCTTTTAGCCATCACTTCAGCAAGAAGGTTGTCTGAATTACAGGCCCTCATGGCAGTGGAGCCTTTCATCATTTTTCATGCGGACAGGGTGTCCCTCAGGACCAATCCCTCCTTCGTGCCCAAGGTGGTATCCAGTATGGCCCTTAATCAGTCCATTCATCTGCCAACCTTCTTTTCTAATCCACAGAACAAAAGGGAGCGAATACTGCACTCCTTAGATATGCACAGACAACTTAGATTTTATTTGGACAAGACGAAACCTCCCAGGAAATCTGAACAATTGCTGGTTGCATTTGCTGCAGGGGCAGAGGGGAAGGCCATTTCATAGCAAACCATTTCTAAATGAATAGGCCATTGCATTAATTTCTGCTATAAGCACCATGGAAAACCTCCCCCCACAGGGGATTAGACCACATTCTACCAGGGCTGCATCTACCTCTACAGCCTTTCTCAGAGGTGTCCCTACCAGGGACATCCTGGAAACTGCTACCTGGAGTTCTGTACATACCTTCAACAAGGATTACCATTTGCCAATTTTCTCTAAATCCAGAGCTGGCTTTGCCACTGCAGTCTTGCAGGGCCTTACAGCTGGTCCTAATGCTTTCTAATTACCTCCTCCCAACCTTAGCTGTGGGAATCTACCCAAATGTGATGACTGCAACAGTGAAACACGATTACAGTTGTGTACACTTAACCATAAATGTAGATGTTCGAGTGTATTCACTCTTGCAGTCCTAGTTACCCTCCCTCCAGCCCCCTGACTTCTATTGGCTATACCTCTATTCTTACTTACACCAAAAAGCTTTAAAAATATTTGCTTTTTTGTTGGAGGTGTAACCTTATGTATATATAATTGCTTCCCATTTTGGGGGCACCTGATATCTGGGGCAAGAAAAACTGATGTAATGGCGTCTGCCGCATGCTTTATACCCCTGACTACCTGACGTCATGGAAGATGAGACAGCAACCGACGCAGGACCCAAGACTTTGTTAATCAGGCCGACTGAGGGCTACTGCAAGCAGATAACCTAAATGTGATGACTGCAACAGTAAATACACTCTAACATCTACATTTATGGTAAGTGTACACAGCTGTACTATCTAACCTGTCTGAGTTGGGGATTGATGGTGGAAGGCTTATTGTGTACTTTCCTGATTTGTAGTTAGCTTAAAACTTGTTTCTCTTTGCTCGTATTTAAGCCTCGCATTTGCATGGTGCTGCTCTTCACGTAGCAGTGGTTAGCAGTGCCCTTGTAATAGATGCAAAAGCCTAAAAGCTCAGCTTTTCCCTAAAAAAGCTGTCATTGAAAGCTTTCCAAGCTTTTCTGCGGCTCTAGGAGCAACTCAGTTGTGTACTGAGCAGTGTTGCCTTAGTGATTAACCTTGGCTTACACAAAGTGTAAGTCCCTCTTGTAGCCTCGTCGCTACCAGCACAGTCCTCTCAAATTAACCCATTTTCATCCCTAATAAAATATACAGTAAGAGCCTGCTATCATGGACGGGTAGTTTTCCATCATCTCTCTGACTAGCCAGATAGACATGGTTATCTTGAGGCAATGTAGCAGTTGTCTCATATATATATTGATAACCACTTACTCCTGAAACAACCAGATACATTTTGTGAGAGATGTAGTTACATTATGAAATTGAAGCCAAGACTCTCACATAAGGACAAATTGAATAGCAAACAGGTTGTCAGCACACACTTCCTACACCAAATAAGGACACGACACAGCACATAAACCCACATATGAGGAAGTACTCACTAGTAACTTATCAAAAGATCAGAGGCCTCCCATACCACTTACACACATAATAGTTATGCAAAAAATTGCCACAACACATAACACACTCATACCAGTGTCTCAACAAATAAAACCATAAGACTTAATGGGTGGTGCAGTGGTTAATGTTGTCTCCTCACTGCAAGAAGTTCTCTGGTTTGATTCTCAGCTGGGTTGCCTTCTGTGTGGTCTACATGTCCTCCCTGTGTTTGTGTGGGATTCCTCCGGGAACTTCAGTTTCCACATTCCAAAGACATGCATCTGGCGCATTTCTCCCTGGCCTCCACTGAAAATAGGCTCTATCCTAGTTGGACTTTCCTGGTCAACAACTGTTAAATAAATAAAATAACCCCACAAAACCTAATGTATTGGTCATAGGTGACTCCATTGTGAGTCACATGGATGTCCCTCACCAGGCTGGATAAGGAGCAGATTACGGTTAGCTGCCTGCCAGGTGTCAGGATTAGTCAAGTCACTCAATCACTTAAGATGTCCTTCCATTTCACTGTTGCAGTATTCATAACATAAGGAATCTCCTGACAAGGGCGGCCCAATATCTGGCCAGTATATCAAAGCCTTTAGGTTGCCTTAAAGTATGCCATACTTTACACATATGCTCCTCGCGTAATGTTGGGCCTAAAGGTGATGTCCGGATGTATCATCCTCTGAACTTCTTTGCCGCCAGTCTGAACACTATCTCTGATGGTCTGTTTGGCCAAATCATTGCTGGTGTACCTAGCCGTTCAGATAGGTACTCTGTTGGGGTTTTTCTGCATATCTTTTGATGCTTTTGTTTTGCTGTGGGGTTTCATTTGGGGGCTTCTCATGATCATACATCCTGCAGTATTTGTCAGGCCTTCATGCCAAAGATCTTGTGCAGTTGTGTTTCATCCCATACTATCTATTTAAAAAATCAGCATCTCAAACTTTTAGCAAAAGGTGCAATGGAGAGCAGTTCCTGGCATGATGATTAGCCATCTTTGAAGAAGGTCAAAAAGTTAAGATTCTTATGTTGCACCTACTACATCGGACGTATCTCTCGAGGCTGATGAAAGCCTGGAGGTTCACCTGGTTCTTGGGTTGGATTCCTCTGCTGCGACTGTTTCGAAGGCCGGCATGAATCTGGCTGCTCGCACATCCTCTGACACCTTTCAGACATAATTTCAGATGTACAGGATGAGCCATGGCTGATTATCACCAAAGGGCGTATTCCTCAGATTCTGGTGAGGAAGGGAATCCCGACTAAGATTGATTGTAGGCTGACGTCGTAGCCTTCTTTGTTTTAATCCATAGGTGACAGGTTCATAACCCAGAGACTGCCCATGCTATGTAATAGACTTCCCATACATGCCAAGCACAGCACCTCGCTGACCGTCTTCAAGAGAAATCTTGATGAGTGGATGGGAAACAGAAAATTCACCCCGGGGATAACTCCATTGGCTCTGCTCGACAGAGGCACTGGGAGCTAAGGTCAGGTGGCACTATACCAGGGTAATCCTATGGCTCAGCTTATAAAGGCTCCAGGGCCATTAGCCTAGTACACACCTATGAACCTATAAGGCAGACGTCCCCTTAAAGAAGAAGCAAAAGATGAAACGTTTCTTCTGCCCCAAAGGACCCTCAAAGTAAATGGCAGAATTTTATGCAGGGCTTATTTAATGCCCTTATGTCTTTGAAGCCTCCTCAGGGGATCTCTGTTTTGGCTTTTCCTTGGTCATCTTCCCCTGTCAAGAGATCTAGGGATCAGGATTCCCTTGAAGAAGAGGAGGATTCAGATGAGGCATCCTTGGCCTATTCTACCCAGATTCCTTCTCCTCTGGAGTATGGCTCTGAGGAAGAGAGTCCACTAGTCCTGAATCTCCTTTTGAGATTTCTTTTGGAGATACCATTGCTAGGATGATGGAGTTCTTTAAATGGTATTGTTCTGTGGTGTCTGAAGCGCAGAGAAGATATTATGAGCTCCTTCAAATGGGAGTCTCCTAGACCCTTTGCTTTTCTCCTGTTTTGACTGCTTTACTGGATGTTTTTTCTTCTACTTCTCAGGCTCCAGATTCTCAGCCCCTTGCTCATAAGAAACCAGATTGGTTTTATAAAGTGCTTGATTGTAAAGACCTTTAAAAGTGTCCATCTACTGACCCGTCAGTGGTCTCTGTGGCATCTGATAAGCCTTCCAAATTACTGTCCTTGAGTAAGCTTCTTCCTTCTGATAAGAACAGCAGGACTATGAAAAGGGTGGGTAAGAAGGTTTATACTTCAGCCACCCTAGCCTTTTGGGCTGTTAATTATGAGACTCGTATGACCAGATATGTTTTGCTTGACATTTCTTAGGCTTATCAGGTTATTTCTGACCTTCCTGATCTTGAGGGAAAGACTAATGCCTTGCCTTTGTTAGAGCCTTTTTCTCAGGTAGCTTGCCATTCTATTATATGAAGTTATGGTGCAGCAGACGCTTCTTCTAGGGCGGCTGCTTCAGGATCTGTTTTGAGAAGATATCTACGGCTACAGCTTCAATCTCTGCCTGATGATATTAAGGCTAACTTGATGGATGCTCCTCTGAACAACAAATGCTTGTTTGGTGCTGCTGCTGCTGATGAATTATTCAAGTCCCTTCAGGAAAAAGACAAGGAGTTACAGGATTTGAAACATTGAACAAAATATACAGAAGGTTTCACCACGATGGAAAAATCACCACTGCTGTAGTCCAAAACGAAGTTCTTTATTTAGTATAAAAACACAGATTAAGCGCTTTCACGTAGATGACTCTACGCTTCATCAGAAGTAATAATAATAATAATCAATGAGAACCTTTTTATATAAGTTTTGGCACTAAAATAAGTCAATTAAGTAATCAAATGAACAATCAGCTTGACAGTTGGTTAATTACTAACAAATGCTCCTTTGCTCAACATATACACTAAATACAAATGTGTAAGAAATAAACAGTAAAGGATGACTAAACATTTGAGTGAGTCTAAAATGCATAAAGCATGCTCAAAACATATAATGTTTACATATCAAAAGCGTGATGCTCATGATGCTCATAATGAAATATTGAAACACATTTTTGTTTTACCAGTGCCTAATTTCCAAAGGAACTGCCCTACTAAGCCAGCTGTTGATCGAAAGCAGTCTTTTCTTCCCCCTAAGTTGAAAAAGGTGGTAGGAGGACTCCTATAGCTAAAATCTACTCAGACTACACCTGTGTAGAAGCCACCCTTTCCTGATAAACCATGTGCTGTCTGACTACTAGACTCTTCTCAGCCATATTTCTTTCTCTTCGTCTCTCTCTCTTTCTGTTTGGTTAAGCATAACCCAAGATTCTTGGGTTCTTTCTATCATTCACCAAGGGTATTTCATGGTTTGGAAATCTCTTCCCCCTTTTATGGGCATTCCTCATCTACCTCAAGAACAATTATGCTTCTTTCCAGAGTTGCTTCAGCATCTTTTTTTTACTCTGGGACCTGTTCAAGAGGTTCTAGCTGCTCAAAGATGAAATGGTTTTATTCAAGAATGTTTTTGGTCCCCAGGAAAGAGGGTATTTGCACACCTATTCTAAGTCTTTCTCACATGAATACCTTTCTGAAGAGTCCTTCCTTTTGTTATCCCTTCAGACCTTGTTCCCTTTGCAGCTTTCTCAGGCTTTTCTGATTTCTCTGGATCTCAAGGATGCTTATCTCCATATCTCTATTCATCCCTTTTCAGGAAGGTTTTACATTTCTCTGTTGCTTCCCCGTGTTTTCAGTCTTCTGCTTTGTACTTTGGCCTCTCTACTGCCCCAGGAGTATTCACCAAATGCCTAGCTCCTGTGATTGCTTTTTGCATGATTCAGGGGATCCAAGTATTTCCTTACTTGGATGATCTCCCATTTCAGGCATCCTCTCCAGAGATCTTGTTGCAAAATCTTAAATGTTAAGTTGTCAATCTCTCCTTCATTCTTGCTGGATGGGTTCGGAGCCGACTCGGCACTTGCTCAGCTCGAGAATCACTTTTACCAGCTCGAGGCAGCCCTATATCCCATGATGCAAGGCGGTATTACCCAGATCTCATTTGCCGCTTCGTTCATGAGGTCGCCTCTTTACCAGCTCCTGGTAAGTGAACTTTCTTTACTCTTTTCAAAGAGATTTAACCACCATACTTTTAAAATTTTTATTCTTTGTTATAGTTAGTTGTTCCCGATTCACTTAGACCCTATTCCTGTTAGTTCCTCGACCCCTTTTTATAATTTTGTGTCAGTCAGGCCTTAGGCCTTCCCATCCAGCTTTTTCCTGTCAGGATTTTCTTGTGTAGGTGTGTCTGTGTTTTACTTTAATTAGTATAATTAAGGACTGAGTGTGTGTATGTTAGTGTCCTACTAGATCATGTCAAAAGACACTAGGGTCTCAGGTTTCAAGAAGTGTGACTCGTGCTGTCAGAAGATGTCTCTGACAGACGGTCACACTTCTTGTATTTATTGCCTGGGATCCCTACACCTGCAGGACTCCTGTGCTATTTGTCATTCTTTCAGCCAGAGAGTCCTGCAGGAACGTAGAAATAACTTGATCCTTAGGGTTCTACTTAAGCCTGAGAGCTCCCTGGCTAAGGTCGGTTCTGGGAAGCCCTCTAAGCCACCCAAGACCCAGACTTTTGTGTCCAAGTCTGTGGCCTTGGTTCAGACTCCTCCAGAGTCGATATCGGCTCCGCCTGGAGCAGATCCTTCCTCCTTGGAAGTTTCTGCATCGGTGCCGGTCGGCACCGATACCCTGGCTTCGGCACCCGTGTCGGCTCCGGCTGGAGCCGATACCCTAGCTTCGAAGCATGTTTCGGCTCCGACTGGAGCCGAGACGTCTCTACCTCAGCTCTGAGCCGACAAGTTGTCGGCTCCAACTGGGGCCGAAGGTTCGTCGGCTCCGATGGCTCCGTCCAGGAAGAGGTCTAGATCTCCTTCACTGGAGTCTATACACTCGGCTCCGGCCTCCCCATTACTTTCGGAGTGGAGCCATCAGAGCCGATCGTCAAGGTCTTCCAGGCTCTCAGACCATGATTTGGAGAGAGTGGTGAGTAGACTACTAAAATCACAGGCATTGGCCCAGATGCTCCATAGCCCGTCTCAGCAGACGACCGCTATTCCACACCCTCCTGAGATTCCTCCTTCGACTCTTCTTCAGAGCTTGGAGCCAGAGATTATTGGTACCGTGACTGTTGCGGCTTCGGAGCCGATACCACACATTTCGGCTCCATCGTCTGCGACTCCTATCTCCTCCTCGAGACCGTCCTTGGAGGGATCCGGTCATTGGGCTTCCCTGGTCGGTTCCGAGGGGGCGAGTGGCATCGGACCCTTGTCCGACCCCGTTCTCCCTGTCAGAGCTTCGGCCTTGGTGAGCTCGGCGCCGACATCTGCTTCGGAGCCTTCCTTTTCAGTGGGGCCGGGGGTCCCCGTTTCTTCGGAGCAGGATCTCTCGGCCCTCCCTGGGAGGGGAGCCTTCGAGGTGATGAGGAGTGTGCTAGCCCCCGAGCTTAGTCAGCAGTCGGTTCCTTTAGCTCCTCCCCCTACGGTGCCTGTAGATGTCTCTTCCCACTCTCTTGCTCCCGGACCCAGAGATCCATCGCCCCAGGTTTCCCCACTGGGAAGAACTAACTCTTCCGAGATTTCTCCTGATCCTTCAGGAGAGCCCCCGCGTAAGAGGACCTGCAAGAGGAAGCACTTAGACTCCCCTGAGTCTACGACATCAGATACTGACTTAGATGAGTCGGAAGGGTCCCCAAGATCCCCCTCTGAGGATGTCTCCTTTTCAGACATCCTAGAACTCCTAAAACAGAGGGGAAACTGGCCCTCCATTAATCCTTCCGAGGATGAGTCGGTATACCCGGAGGCTTTTGGATCTCGACCCTCCACCTCCTGGGTGTGTCCGCCTCATGGAGGTGATAGCTCGAAAGGCATGGGCATCTCCTGATTCTGTGGAACCAGTCCCCAGGAGGCCTTCTAAATTTATCACGGCCCCTACTGAGAAACAGTTCCTTACAAAAGGTGTTCCAGTTGATGCCATGGTGGTGGCAGCCGCCACCAAAAAGGAACTTGCAGATCCTTCCGTACTAGTTCATCCTCCTAACAAGGAGTCTAGGACCATGGACAGGTATGGTAAGCGGATGTTTTCTTCAGCGACCTTTGCTATGCGTTTGCTGAATTATTTATGTCACTTCACCCGACTTCAAAGAGACATCCTCAAAGAATTGGGTGAGGTAGTACAGGATCCGTCAGCTGCTGGGGCTCAAGAGAAGATTGCCTCTCAGCTTGGAATCCTAAATTCCATCACTAACTCCTCCATGCGGCTCATTTCTTATGCAGCCGATGGGGGCGAGTAGAGCCGCAGGCACAGGAGTGGCTCTTAGACATCAGTCCTGGATGCGGCTTTGCAATTTCGCGGACCCCTTTAAGGCGTCCTTCACAAATTCTCCCTTTGATGGCACTACTTTGTTTGGGCCTCAGGTGAAGGACACATTAACCAGGTGCGAACAAGACGGCAAGACTCTTTCTGCCGTAGGAGTCCGTTTCTCCACCCCTTCTAGACCTTACCCCAAGGGTCAGAAGGGAGGGAAAATGTGGTTCCGAAAATCTCAGGGAGTCACACCTGATGCACGTGGTCAATTTACCCCCAGAGGCAGAGGGGGTAATAACAATAGACGCCGCCCTAGGGGCAGAGGAGGTCCGCAGAACCAGGGCAGCAGAGAGCCTCTCTCTGACAAGCCCTTCCAGCATCCCTGAGGTGTTGCCCGACTGCCCACCCTTGGAGGCAGTCGGGGGGAGATTATCGCTGTACCCAGAAGCCTGGCTTTCCCTCTCTCAAGACAGATGGGTACAGTCGATCATATCTGAGGGTTACAAGATCCCCTTCGAGGAAAGCCCCTTCCCTCAAAAAGGTTCCCTTCCAGACGTTCCACCCGGTCTAAGGGAAATTGCAAAGCTAGAGGTTTCAAAGCTTCTAAAGAAGAGGGCCATCCAACCAGTTCCAACAGATCAATTAGAGTCCGGAATCTACTCAAGGTTCTTTTTGGTTCCCAAAAAGACGGGAGACTGGAGACCAATATTAGACCTCAGCAGACTGAACAAGTCTGTCAAAAAGACAAGATTTTGGATGGTCACACTTCAATTGATTTTGCCCTTTCTGGGCAAAAACAACTGGATGTGCTCCATAGACCTTCAGGATGCGTACTATCACATAAAAATCCACAGATGCTCCAGAAGGTTTCTCCGCTTTCGGCTGGGGACCAGTCATTTTCAATTCAGAGCCCTGCCCTTTGGTCTCACTACAGCCTCCAGAGTGTTCACCAAATGCATGGCAGCGGTCACGGCTCACCTGAGACGTCAAGGATTCCAGGTGTTTCCGTACCTCGATGACTGACTCCTCTCAGCCACCACCAGGCATCAACTTCTCCAAGCCAGAGATTATACTCTACATCTCTGCGGTCAGTTAGGAATTTCGGTCAACTTCGAAAAATCTTCCTTATCACCCTGCCAGTCTATTACCTTTATAGGCGCAGATCTAGATACTACTCGGATGTCAGCAAATCTAACAAGTCAAAGAATCCTAGATATCCAAAACCACGTTTGGATCATCCTATCCAGCGAAAGGGTACAAGCCAGGTTGGTCCTGAAAGTGTTGGGCCTCATGGCAGCTGCCATCACACTTCTTCCTCTGGCCCGTTTTTACATGCGTCTCCTACAATGGATGTTGTTCACCCAATGGTCCTTCCAGCAGCTTCCCATGCGTCACAAGATCCTGGTGACACAAACCTGCAAGAGCCATCTATCCTGGTGGACTTCTTCTCCCCTAGTCCATCAGGGCAGACCATTTGTCCCCCCGGCCCCGGTAGCCACGGTCACTTCGGATGCCTCCCTGATCGGGTGGGGGGGCATTATCAGGGCAGGATGGTTCATGGCACGTGGCAACCGTTCGAATACCACCTGCACATAAATGTCCTAGAGATGAGAGCAGTGCTTTTAACGTTGCAAGCCCTCAACGACTTTCTTCCCCTAGGAACTATTGCAGTTCACACGGACAACATGTCCGTGGTGTGGTACATCAACAAGCAGGGCGGAACCAAGTCCTATCCCTTGTGTCGAGAAGCTCTCAGACTTTGGCAATGGGCAATCTCTTCTCATCGGTTTCTGGTAGCAACACATATCCCCGGGAAAACCAACATAATAGCGGACAGATTGAGCAGAGCTATACTCATGCCTCACGAGTGGTCTCTCAAGCAATCCATAGTGGAGGAGATTTTTCAGAAGTGGGGCCGCCCATGCTGCGACCTTTTTGCTACACCCCAAAACAGCAAATGCCCAGACTTCTTCTCTCTCTCTTTCCACTTCCGGGCCATCCCCCCAGAGACGCTCTTACCCAACATTGGCCCCGGGGGCTTCTTTATGCTTTTCCCCCCTTTCCGTTGATACCACAAGTACTCCAGAAAGCTACCGTCTTGAGAGCCAAAATGATTCTCATTGCCCCTTACTGGCCTCGACAAATTTGGTTCCCGTTCCTTCATCGCCATCTCATGGTGCAGCCTTGGCATCTCGATCCAGTTCCAGATCTTCTGACCCACCAGTCGGGTCAACTGCACCGATCAATTCATTCCCTCAACCTCACTGCTTGGTTGCTCCACTTCCTTCCTTAGCCAGGCTTCCTATGATCTCTAACCCCATTAGAGATATAATAGTAGCTTCTCTAAAGTCCTCTACCCGGAGGATTTACTCTAGTAAGTGGAAACATTTCTCCTTTTGGGCAAAGTCTAAGAACATAGACCCTTTTACTGCTCCTATTCAATCGGTCTTGGACTTTCTTGCTGAAAGTTTTCACTCTGGTTCTTCTTCTTCCACAGTTAAAGTCCAGCTGGCAGCAATCTCTAATTTTCATGTCGATTTTGCAGACCAGAATATTATGTCTCACAAACTTTGTAAAGCCTTTCTCAAAGGGGGTTTTCCTTCTTAAGCCCTCTGTTAGAGATCCTCCACCACAGTGGGACCTAAATTTAGTGCTGGCATCCTTGATACTTCCCCCTTTCGAACCGGCTGCTACATGCTCATTAAAATGTCTTTCTTGGAAGACTCTCTTTCTAGTTGCTATTACTTCAGCTAGGAGAGTGTCGGAACTACATGCCCTCATGTTCGTCCCCCTTACTTGGTCTTCCATGAGGATAGAGTATCCTTAAGAACCAATCCATCCTTTTTGCCCAAGGTTGCTTCTAAAACAAATTTAAATCAATCCATTGACCTTCCAGTATTTTTTCCCAATCATTCTAACAGGGCAGAACAAAAACTGCATTGCCTAGATGTTCATCGCCAACTCAGATATTATTTGGACAGAACAAAGCAATTTAGGAAATCTGATCAGCTTTTTCTTTCTTATGCTGAAAATAGGAAAGGTCTTCCCGTTTCTAAAGTAACCTTATCCAGATGGCTATCTTCCACCATTTCTGACATTTATCAGTTGAGGGGCAAACAGCTGATCACAAAACCTAAAGCGCACTCTACTAGAGGTCTAGCCACATCTACAGCTTTTCAGGCTAGATTACCCTTGGACACTATTTGTGCAGCAGCCACTTGGGCCACTCCTCATACCTTCGTTTCTCATTACAAATTGGATTTGGCCTCCAGGGACAGGGCAAGTTTTGGTTCAACAGTTCTCAAGAGTCTGTTCCATTGAGCCTCCCAGGGTAGGGGGTGCTAGGGGCGCGGTCCCATCCAGCAAGAATGAAGGCGAGATTGACAACTTAACATTGAGAAGTTATGTACCTACCATAACGTTCCATGTTAGTTGTCTTCTCTCGCCTTCTTTCTTGTGTCCCTCCCTCCTGTCCCCCTAGCCTGGACAGACCTTGATTTCCCCTTTTTCTCGGGGAGATTGTTCTCCCTAGGACACCAGTTAACTCGGGATCTCTGTTACCTGGTTTCCCTTACAGCCTTCTAGGTTATTTATTCTGCTTTCCTTATGGAAAGATTGCAGGCAGTTTTTCCTTTAGGTGCCAAACGAGATCTGGGTAATTACCGCCTTGCATCATGGGATATAGGGCTGCCTCAAGCTGGTAAAAGTGATTCTCGAGCTTAGCAAGTGCCGAGTCAGAGCCGAGGATCGGCTCCAAACCCATCCAGCAAGAAAGAAGGCGAGAGAAGACAACTAACATGGAACGTTATGGTAGGTACATAACTTCTCAATGTTAAGTTGTCAATCTCGCCTTCATTCTTGCTTGATGGGTTCGGAGCCGATCCCTCGACTCGCACTTGCTAAGCTCGAGTCACTTACCAGCTCGAGGCAGCCCCATATCCCATGATGCAAGCAAGTACCCAGATCTTGTTTGCCGCTTCGCTTATGAGGTCCTCCTTTTACCAGCTCCTGGTAAGTGATTCTCTTTATTGATATTAAAGCCCCTTTTTGTTAAAAAAACCTTTTATTGTTAGTTATAAGTTAATTATTTAGATTTCCTGACAGAAAATCCCTGTCTCTTTTAATATTTTTAGTCAAACTTTACCCATCCCATCCCCTCCCTGTTAGGGTGTGTGTGTTTGTTTTAGGAATACCTTTTTGGTATTTTCTTTAATTTAAATTTTTGACTGGTGTGTGTGTGTGTGTTTTTTGTGAAGCACCATGTCAAAGGAGAGGGTCTCAGGTTTTAAGAAGTGTGACTCGTGCTGTCAGAAGATGTCTCTGACAGACGGTCACACTTCTTGCCTGTATTGCCTGGGGCCTCTTCACCTGCAGGACTCCTGTGCTATTTGTCATTCCTTCAGCCAGAGAGTCCTGCAGGAAAGACGCAACAAGCTGATACTTAGGGGCCTTCTTAAGCCGGAGGGCTCTCCGGCTAAGTCGGCTCCATCAAAATCAGCTAAATCTTCCAAGGCCCAGGCTTCTGTGTCTAAGCCTGCGGCCTCGGCTCGACTCGTTCAGTCGAGATCGCTCGGCTGGAGCCGATTCTGGCTTAACAAAGCCTTCGGCACCGATGGCTATCGGTGCTGAATCTGCATCGACCACTTCGGTGTCGGCTCCGATCGGTTCCGACCCCCATGTGGCACATGCATCGGTGTCGGCTCCGATCGGCTCCGACACCGTTACTTTGGTGGCTGTATCGGCTCCGGCTGGAGCCGATACATCCAGCTTCCTGTCGGCTCCGAGAAGTCGGCTCCGACAGGATCTATAGTATCGGGTCCGGTGGGTCATTCCCGGGAGAGGTCGGGGGCTCCTTCCTTGGAGCCGATAATTTCGCCGGCTTCACCTCTTCTTCGAACGGAGCCAGCGGAGCCGATCTCCAAGGTCATCCAGACTGTCAGATCATGACCTAGAGAGAGTGGTCAGTAGATTACTTAAGTCACAGGTACTGGCCCAAATGTTACATAGTCCGTCTCAACAGACGACTGTTGGTCCACACCCCATTACAGTTCCTCCTTCAACTCTACCCCAGAGCTTGGAGTTGGAGTCTTCGAATGGTTACTGCTACGGCTGGAGGACGGATACCCCCTTCTGTTCCTTCAGCCTCTACTCTTATCTCCTCTTGAGACCTTCCTTAGAGGGATTCGTGGTCGGGCTTCCATGGTCTCCTCCGAGGGTGAGTGGCATCGGACCCTTGTCCGAACCCGCTCTTCCCCTTGGAGCCTCGGCCTTGGTGAGCTCGGCTCCAACATCTGCCTCGAGACTTCCCTTTCGGTGGTCCCTGGGTTCCTAGCTCTTCAGAGCGGGTTCTCTCGGACCTGCCTGGGAGGGGAGCATTCGAGGTGATGAAGAGTGTGCTGGCCACTGGTATCAGTCAGCAGTCTGTTCCCGTAGCTCCTCCCTCTATAGTACCTATTGACATCTCTGCCACTTCTCTTGCTACAGGACCCAGAGATCCTCCGCCTCAGGTTTCCCCATTGGGAATTTCCCCTCTTCGAGGATTCTCCTGATGTTTGGAGATCCTCCTAGGAAGAGGACTTGTAAGAGGAAACATGTAGACTCCCCGAGTCTGTCACTTGGATACTGACTTTGATGAGTCAGAGGGATCCCCTAGATCCCCTCTGAGGATGTCTCCTTCTCAGACATCCTAGAACTCCTTAAACAGAGGGGAAACTGGCCCACCAACAATCCCTCTGAGGATGAGTCAGTATACCTAGAGGCATTTGGATCTCGGCCCTCCACCTCCTGGGTGTCTCCGCCTTTCGACCCCTTATGCAGGTTATTGCACGAAGGCGTGGGCAGCTCCTGACTCTGTAGAGCCAGTCCCTAGGAGGCCTTCAAAATTTATCACTGCCCCGTGTGACAAGCAATTCCTCACCAAGGGTGTCCCCGCTGATGCCATGGTGGTGGCTGCGGCCACCAAAAAGGAACTTGCAGATCCTTCTGTGCCCGTCCATCCTCCTAATAAGGACTCTAGGACCATGGATAGGTAATGTAAGCGGATGTTTTCCTCAGCGACCTTTGCTATGCGTTAAGCTGAATTACCTATGTCACTTCACCAGACTCCAGAGGGATATCCTTAAGGAGCTGGGTGAAGTAGTTCAGGATCCTACAGCTGCAGGGGCTCAAGAAAAATTGCTTCGCAGCTAGGAACCCTCAATTCCATTGCAAACTCCTCCATGCGGCTAATATCTTATGCTGCGGATGGAGCAAGTAGAGCGCAGGTACAGGTGTGGCTCTTAGGCCAAGCCTGGATGCGGCTATGTGATTTTCGGATCCCTTTAAGGCGTCCTTCACAAATTCTCCCTTTGATGGGTCAGCTTTGTTTGGCCCTCAGGTGAAGGAAACCTTGACCAGGTGCGAACAGGACGGCAAGACTCTTTCTGCTGTTGGAGTCCGTTTTTCCACCCCTTCTAGACCTTATCCCAAAGGACAGAAAGGTGGGAAAATGTGGTTCCGTAAATCCCAAGGAGTCACACCGGATTCACGTGGTCAGTTTACCCCTAGAGGCAGAGGGGGTAACAACAACAGACGCCGCTCTAGAGGCAGAGGGGGTCCGAAAAAACAGGGAAACAGAGAGCCTGTCTCTGACAAGCCCTTTCAGCATCCCTGAGATGTTGCCCGGCTGTCCCTCCTTGGAGGCAGTCGGGGGAAGATTATCACTGTACCCAGAAGCCTGGCATTCCCTCACTCAAGACAGATGGGTACAGTCGATCATATCCAAGGGTTACATAATTCCTTTCGAGGAAAGTCCCTTCCCTTCAAATTCCCTTCCAGATGTACCACCCGGTCTAAGGGAAATTGCAGAGTTAGAAGTCTCAAAACTACTGCAAAAAAGAGCCATTCAGCCAGTTACAATAGACCATTCAGAGCCCGGAATCTACTCAAGGTTCTTTTTGGTCCCCAAAATGACGGGAGACTGGAGACCAATATTGGATCTCAGCAGACTCAACAAGTCTTTCAGGAAGACAAGATTCCGAATGGTCACTCTTCAGTCAATTCTGCCCTTCTTACAGAAGGACAACTGGATGTGCTCAATAGATCTTCAGGATGCGTACTATCACATCAAAATTCACAGACGCTCCAGGAGATTTCTCCGCTTTCGGCTGGGGTCCAGTCATTTCCAGTTCAGAGCCCTGCCCTTTGGTCTCACTACAGCCCCCAGAGTGTTCACCAAATGCATGGCAGTGGTCACGGCTCACCTGAGACATCAAGGATTCCAGGTGTTTCCGTATCTCGACGACTGGCTCCTGTCAGCCACCACCAGGCATCAGCTTATACAAGCCAGGGATTACACAATAAACCTTTTTCTCATTTGGGCATCTCAATCAACTTCGAAAAGTCATCCTTATCGCCCTGCCAGTCTATTACCTTCATAGGCGCAAACTTAAACACTGTTCGGATGTCAGCTACCCTTACAGATCAAAGAGTTTCAGACATTCAGAGTCATGTCAGGATCATTCTGGCCAACAAGAAAGTACAGGCCAGAATGGTTCTAAAGGTATTAGGTCTCATGGCTGCGGCCATTACTCTTCTTCCCTGGCTCGATTCTACATGCCTTCTTCAGTGGATGCTGTTCACACAATGGTCATACCAGCAACTTCCAATGCGTCACCAGATTCTGGTGACACAGACATGCAAAGAGCATCTTGCTTGGTGGATCACATCTCCTCAGGTTCACCAAGGCAGGTACTTTGTACCCCCATCCCGATAGCCACTGTCACCACGGATGCCTCCCTGATCGGGTGGGGGTCATTATCAGGGCAGGATGGTTCATGGGGACGTGGCAGCCGTTCGAGTACCATCTGCACATAAATGTCCTGGAGATGAGAGCAGTGCTTTTAACGCGTTGCAAGCCCTCAGCGACTTTCTTCCCGTAGGGACAATTGCAGTCCACACAGACAACATGTCTGTAGTTTGGTATATCAACAAACAGGGCGGAACCAAGTCCTACCCCTTGTGTCGAGAAGCTCAGACTATGGCAATGGGCGATCTCCTCTCATCGGTTTCTGGTAGCAACGCATATCCCTGGGAAAACCAACATTGTAGCGGACAGATTGAGCAGAGCTATTCTCATGCCTCACGAGTGGTCTCTCAAGCAATCTATAGCGGAAGAGATTTTTCTGGAATGGGGTCGTCCATGTTGCGATCGTTTTGCTACTCCCCAAAACAGCAAATGTCCAGACTTCTTCAGCCTCTTCCCTCTATCAGGCCATCCCCCCAGAGACGCTCTGACCCAGGATTGGCCCCAGGGACTTCTTTATGCCTTCCCTCCATTTCCTCTGATCCCTCAGGTTATCCAGAAAGCTACCGTTTTGAGAGCCAAATTGATTCTCATTGCCCCTTACTGGCCTCGACAAGTTTGGTTCCCGTTCCTCCATCATCACCTTTTGGTGCAGCCGTGGCATCTGGACCCAGTGCCAGATCTTCTGATACACCAATCGGGTCAGCTGCACCGGTCAATCCCTTCTCTCAACCTCACAGCATGGTTGCTCCACTTGCTTCCTTTGATCTCTAACCCAGTTAGAGACATCATAGTAGCTTCGCTAAAATCCTCTACCAGGAGGATTTATACAAGCAAATGGAAACGTTTCTCTTATTGGGCTAAGGCCAAGAATATCGATCCTTTTACTGCCCCTGTTCAGGCAGTCCTGGACTTCTTAGCAGAGATTTTTCATGCAGGCTCCTCTTCTTCCACAGTCAGAGTTCAATTGGCTGCTATTTCCAATTTTCATGTCGGGATAGCAGATCATAATATTATGTCCCATAGGCTCTGCAGGGCCTTCTTGAAAGGAATTTTCCTACTAAAACCTCCAATCAGGAATCCTCCTCCTCAGTGGGATCTAAATTTAGTGCTGACATCCTTGATTCTTCCCCTTGAGCCAGCTGCTTCTTGTAGCCTGAGATATCTTTCTTGGAATACTTTATTCCTAGTGGCTATTACATCGGCCAGGAGGGTGTCTGAACTTCATGCTCTTTCGGTTCGACCCCCCTATTTGGTTTTTCACAAAGACAGAGTATCTTTGAGAACTAACCCAACCTTTTTGCCTAAGGTCGCTTCAAAGAACAATTTGAATCAATCCATTGATCTCACTGTATTTTTCCCTAACTATTCAGATAGAGCTGAACAAAAGCTACATTATCTTAATGTCCACCGTCAACTTAGATATTATTTGGACAGAACAAAAAAATTTAGAAAATCTGATCAACTTTTTGTTTCCTATGCGGATAATAGAAAAGGCCTTCCTGTTTCTAAAGTGACTTTGTCTAGATGGCTTTCTTCGGTCATCTCTGAAATTTATCTGCTCAGGGGAAAACAGCTGTGCTCAAAACCTAAAGCACATTCAACTAGGAGCTTAGCTACTTCTACAGCTTTTCAAGCTAGACTTCCTTTAGACACTATTTGTGCAGCGCCACTTGGGCCACTCCTCACACTTTTGTTTCCCATTACAAATTGGACTTGGCCTCCAGGGACAGAGCCAGTTTTGGCTCTACAGTCCTCAAGAGTTTGTTCCATTGAGCCACCCAGGATAGAGGTGCTAGGGACACGGTCCCATCAAGCAAGAATGAAGGCGAGATTGACAACTTAACATTAAGAAGTTATGTACCTACCATAACGTTCCATGTTAGTTGTCTTCT
Source organism: Protopterus annectens (assembly GCF_019279795.1). NCBI lineage: Eukaryota > Metazoa > Chordata > Ceratodontiformes > Protopteridae > Protopterus > Protopterus annectens. The sequence continues at coordinate 956,983,057 of NC_056743.1, read as the reverse complement.
CTCGCCTTCTTTCTTGCGACCCTCCCTCCTTCCCCCTGGCCTGGACAGACCTTGTTATAAGAAACTGTTATGCTGAAGACCATTCAGACCTGGTCCTTCTTCCATCTGTAAGTTTTTCTTTCTTCCTTTGGGAAGTATTTTATGCTTGGTGCTATTGCCCTTTGTCATCAAACGAGATCTGGGTACTTACCGCCTTGCATCATGGGATATGGGGCTGCCTCGAGCTGGTAAAAGTGACTCTCGAGCTTAGCAAGTGCCGAGTCGGAGCCGAGGGATCGGCTCCGAACCCATCAAGCAAGAAAGAAGGCGAGAGAAGACAACTAACATGGAACGTTATGGTAGGTACATAACTTCTTATTATGCCATTTCCCTTCTGTAAAGCCTAGAGTTCACAGTAAACTTTAAAAAGTCCTTTCTGACTAGTCAAGACCGTGTTTTTCTGGGGTGAAAGATTCAAATGGTGCCTATGCTGGCATCTCTTCCACCTCCGAGAGTCTTGACTCTCATTTTCTTCTTTCAAAATCATCATCTTCTTCTAACCTGTATCACAGCCAGGGAGTTTTTGAAAGCTCTGGGATTCATGGCATGTACCATCCCTATGCTCCCTGTAGCCAAACTCCACATGAGAAAATGTCATTGGTTCCTGAAATCAGTTTGGCTTCAGCATACACATACTCTAAACTTTCTAGTTCCTCTTATTCCCTGTCTAAAGAAGGAACTTCACTGGTGGATTCAGCAGTTGTTTCTAAGCCAAGGGCTCACCTTTCATCCTCTCTTCCATCTCAGGAGCTGTTCACAGACACCTCAAATGTGGGATGGCAAGCAGCATTTGGCTCCCTAAAGGTGCAAGGTGTCTGGTCTCCTGTCCAACAGAAGGAGCACATCAGTGTCGGAGATGAGAACCCTTCTGCTAACTCTGCTAACTCTTCAGTTTTTCCATCCTCTATTCTATCCAGGACCTCTCAAGGTGTTTACAGACACCATAGTGATGTGGTATGTAAACAAACGGGGGAAACAAGATCTTATCTTGTTTACTGGTGGTCACTCCTGGTATGGGATCTTACTGTCGATGTGCATTCCTTGAGGTCAAAACATTGTGGCAGATACACTAAGCAGGTCCTTAACTCAATCCCACGAATGGATGCTTTAGAGGGATGTGTTTCTGGACATTGTCCACCAGTGGGGTACTTGTCAGTTAGATTTATTTGCCTCTCCTCTGAACAGACAACTTTTTCTATTTTGTGCCAGAGTCCTAGGTCCTCTGGTGTGGAAGGTGAGTGCCCTATATTTTTCTTGTAAGGGGGATGTTTCTTTGTTTTCCTTCCCCTTCCCCTCCATTACAAAAGTCCTGTTCAAAAGTCAACAGGATGCTCCCAAAATCTTGTTGGTGACTCCCTTTTGGCTGAGAGAGCATTGGTTCCCTCTTCTGCATTTAGCCAAGGGCAATCATCACAGGTTACCTCACAGATTGGACCTACTCGCACAAACCAAGGGATCTCTCATCCATCCTCACTTGTCCAGTCTTCCATCGGACTCTGCGAGTGATAGAATTTTCCACATAGACATCTTTTTTCTGAGGATGTGCTTAGTGTCCTTCAGAAGCCAGCAAACCCAATTCTAGGAAATCCTACTTATCCAAATGGAAGAGGTTTTCTGTTTGGTGTGTTTTCTGTGGATGTTCCTTTGGTTCTCTCATGTCTGTGTGAATTCCTCAATGTTGAGTTGGCTTATTCTTCTCTTAAGGCCCACTTATCCAGCTATCTCTGCTTGTCTGCCTTTATCTCCTCCTTTAGCTTCTAGGTTTGAAGCTAAACAATTTCTTAAAGGTGTCCTTCATATTGGGCCTCCCAGGAAGCCTGTTCCTCCTCCCTGTGATCTTAATTTTGTTTTGGAGAAATTGACTCGGGCTCCTTTTGAGCCTGCAGCTTCAGATTCCCTGTGACATTGCTCTTGGACGATTGTTTTGTTAGCCCTTAGTTCTTCCACATGGGTGTCTGAGCTTCAAGCCCTTGTGACTTGTCCTCCTTTTTTGGTGTTTCATAAAGACAGGGTGGCCTTGTGTAGTAATCCTTCTTTTATGCCCAAGATGGCGAATGAGTTGTCTCTTAATCAGTCTATTCATTTGTCCACTTTTTTCCCTTTTCCACAATTTGCTAGTGAGAAAGTGCTGCACATGTTGGATGTGCATAGACAACTCTGATTTTATTTGGGTAAGACTAAGACTATTAGGGAATTTAATCAGCTGTTTGTTTACTTTCATCCCAGGTCTTTGAGATTGCCTGTATCCAAGCAGACTATTTCTTCTTGAATTTCAAAAGCTATTTGTTTATTTTTTTTCATGGTAAGAGACTATCTTTTTCTGTAAAGACTTATTTCACTATAGCTGTGGCTTCTTCTGATGCTTTTTCAAGTGTTTGGATACGGACTCTTCTAGAAGCAACTACCTGGACTTCTGTGCATACTTTTACCAAGCACTACAGGTTGGATGGATTTTCCAAAGCTAGAGCTGTTTTTGTTAGGGCCATCCTTTATGGCTTCTTAGAGAGCTTTGCTGGTCCTTTCCCCTCCCAAGTTTCTTCCTGAGTTTTGGCACTCTCCTTCATGTTATGAATACTGCAGCAGTGAAATTGAAGGACATAGTACAGTTGTGTAAAATCTTAACCGTAACAGTAAATGTCCTTCTCTTCAATGTTGCAGTATTCACTTCCTCCTGTAATCCTTTTATCTTCTGGATGTACTGGTCACCTCTTGGTTTTCCATGGACTGGCGTTCCTACTGGAGCTCTCACTTCTGGGGAAAGTACATCTGAATCCAGCATTATGCGAGGAGCATATGTGTGACGTATGGTGTACCTTAGGGCAACCTAAAGGCTTTGGTATACTGGCCGGACATCGGACCACCCGTGACCTGGGATCCATCATGTTATGAATACTGCAACATTGAAGAGAGGGACATCGACCGTTACAAGATTTTACACTATTGTACTTTACTTAACCATAAGTACCGATATGACTTATTCATTGTCCATGTGGGGTGAATGACTTGAGACGTACCTTACTTGACTATATGAAGAGAGACATGACTGAATTCTCAGAATGCTGCTTATGGCTAGGCTTATATCTGCCTGTGACACAGTTTACCTTCTCAAAGGATGATGTCACAAGATAAAGAAAAAATGGCTAACTTTAGCAATTAGCTTAAATTCTGGTGTCAGTCCAAGGGGATCCAAAAAAGACTTTGGGCCTAAAAAATCTGAACTACAAAGAATGACTGGAAGCTTTATTCCTATACTCAGTTTCATATAGACTCCTTAGGGGAGACCTGCACCTTGCTGTATGGTGCTATAAGGGATCCACTTGTTCAAAAACTGTTATACTGCAATAAACCAAGTAGTCCAGCTAACACTAAGACCAGAAATCTAAATCTACTGTGACAAATAAATGAGACTAAGAGGAGGGGTAGATCTCTCACATCGTGCCTACCCCTTCTCTGAAGTGACTCCCTTTCAAAGTTAAGAAACGTGATACACATCTGCCTTTAAAAAGTAGCTGGACAGTTGGATGGGTGTTTATAAATTCATCTATGCTACAACTGGGCTGGTCCTCTTTGAAATGAGAGGCAAGGCCTAGGGGTGGTAACTGAAGAGGAGGAAACGGCCTCAAGGCTCAATTGCCTTGCAACATCTATGATTCGTTAGAAAAAAACAAAACCAATAAACTGATGAAAGAACACACAAGGCCGGTGGTAATCTCCAAAAAGTTTATGTAAGCTTACATAAACGTTTTAGAGATTACCACTGGCCTTGTGTGTTCCCTCTATGATTCGTTGACAAACAAGGCACAAAAGAAGCACCTCTGTCTATCCTAAAACCGGAAGGAGATGAATCAGAGCCAGTTTTTGGTGGACCTTAGTAAAACCTCATTCGCCTTTTTCATTGTCTGTCCCTGTAAGAGGAATACAGCATATTATGAAAGATCTTGCTTAAGATGCCCTAGAAGTAGCAGTCATTCTCAGTTTTCAGAATCTCACCAAAAAGGCACACTATCAATCCTGACCAATTTGCAGGAAGACTATTTAGACAAACCCAGAAGAAAATTGAATATAAATCAATGTCACTCACTGTAGGCTTTTTAGCAATCTGGTCCTGGAGAGGAATCTCTCAAATGGATTAGATTTATGCTCCTGTCTTTTCTGTCCATCTTTCTCCTTGTGTCCGGCACAGTAATCATTGGAAGCTTCAAGTTAAGCCATAAAGGTTAATGGCGTTAACCTCAATGCAGCATAAAAAGTCAAAGCTCTGTCAGCAGCAGAACAGTGAGACAGGTTCTGACCAGTGTTGTTTCTGTCTTTAATAGTAGACTGTCGAATGAATGCCAGATTACAGTAAGAAATAAAATGCTCTTCAGCTAAGCAAAACACTAAAGAAATGCCTACCCTGGAAGAAATTTTTCAGCTCACATGTACACTTCTTGAGCACCATCCTCTCCACTATTGATAAACTTTCAAAACCTACCAAACAGTTGACAGCTGTAACACTATATAAGTAAAACAGTGAAACACCAACAGTTAAAGCAAAGTCAGAGCAACTAGAAAAAAAAAATGAACTGCGAGGGTGAAGTAAATTCCAAGATCTACAGGGGGGTGGGGGGAAGCATTAAACCATCCAAAAAAAAAAAAAAAAAAAAAACAATGGAATGAAATGAACTAGAATGAAGGATTACTAGTAAATTTAAATGTAGAAGTAAACTGTAAAGTTTTCTCCCAAGTGTTTGCATCTTCTGTCCTGCTGTTGATGCATACCCCCCCCCCCCCCAAACCAGATCTAGTAATGTTTCTATGTGGACAAACCAAAGAACAGCATAATGTAAAACAGTTACATGATGTAAAACTTTTAGTTATGTACTTACCATAATGATAGATGTATGGGATCCATCTTGCCTACATTCTTGACAGATGGGCTCGGAGCCAAGAATCGGCTCCGACTCGGCCTATACTAAAGCACGAAGTCTCTTATTGGCTAGGCCAACCCCCTATCCCAGGATGCACCACGCTGAAACCCCCAGATCTGGTTTGCCCCACAAAAAACTCATCCACAAGCACCAAACCAACCAGAAAAGCAAAGGCAGGAGAGGACAAATAATACTTCCTGGAAACCTCAACAACAGAGTTTCCTCCAGATCCAATAGGTAGGGGGAAGGAGGGCGGGTATGTAAGAATGTAGGCGAGATGGATCCCATACATCTATCGTTACATAACTAAAAGATGTAGTGAGATCCTATCTCGCCTACATTCTTGACAGATGGGACAGCGTCCCTAGCACCTTTGTCCTGGGAGGCTCACTGGAACACACTCCTGAGCACTGTGGAACCAAAGGACGCCCGATCCCTGGACGCCACATCTAATTTGTAATAAGAAATAAAGGTATGTGGAGAAGCCCACGTGGCTGCCACACATATTTCATCCACAGACAGTCTGGCGTGGAAGGCCACTGAAGTTGCCATGGCCCTAGTAGAATGAGCTCTAACTGGAAATGGGAGGTCCCTCCCTGTTGATGTATAAATAAACGAAATAGAATCCCTGATCCATCTGGCAATAGTGGACTTAGTTACTGCTTTGCCAATTCTGTTGTCCGCAAAGGCCACAAACAACTGGTCTGACTTCCTGTGCTGCTGTGTCCTGTCTAGGTAAAACCTCAGTTGTCTATGCACATCCAACTGATGAAGTCTGTATTCTGCTTCGCCGGAAAAATTTGGAAAGAAAACTGGTAGCTCTATAGATTGTTGCAGACAAAGAGCAGAAGAAACCTTAGGAAGGAATGACGGGTTCAACCGTATGGAGACTCTATCCTTATGAAAGATCAGATGAGGAGCTTTGACAGAGAGGGCTTGAATCTCTGAAACCCTTCTGGCTGATGTAATAGCTACCAAGAAGGCGGTCTTCCAAGATAAGAACTTTATGTCACAAGTGGCTGCCGGCTTGAAGGGAGGAGACGTCAAGGCTCCTAGAACCACATTGAGACCCCATGGTAATACAGGTTGTGACACCGGGGGGCGAAGTAACCAAGCTCCCTTGAAGAAGGCCTTGCACAATTTATGACTCATGAGCGAGGGCACAAAGGCAACATGGTAGTTAGAAATAGCTGCCAATTGTACTTTAAGCGTGGAGGCAGCGGAACCCTGTTGTAAAAGTGTTGCCAGAAAATCTAGTATTGCCGAAACCAGGGCTGTCAGAGGGTCAAGGTTGTGCCGCTGGGCCCAAACGGCTAACCTCTTCCATTTATTGGAATATAACTCCTTAGTGGAGGCCTTGTGGGAGGAGGACAGGATCCGGACCACCTGCGGCAAGAGGATATGCTGTCTGACTAAGGTCGGAAGTGGAGCAGCCAAGCTGCTTGCTTGAGAGTCCACAGAGAAGGATGGGGCTGATCCGACTGCAGGGTCAGGAGGTCTGGAATTGGATCCAGAATTCAAGGACCCTCCGCTTCATACTTCCGGAGGAAGGGAAACCAAACTTGGCAGGGCCAGTGTAGAGCAATCAGAATCATGCTGCTTCCCAAGCGGGTCACCTTCTGAATCACCTTTGTTAGTAGAGGGACCGGAGGGAAGACGTAGAGTAGATCAGAGGGCCAATTGTGGACTAGAGCGTCCCTGGGTGACTCCCCTGGAGGAGGAATCAGGGAGAAGAAGTTGCTGCACTTCGCATTCCAGGGGCTGGCAAAAAGGTCGCAGCAGGGAAAACCCCACTTGGAGAAAATGCGAGCTGCTACTTGGTTGTTTAGGGACCACTCGTGAGGCATCAGAATAACTCTGCTCAACCTGTCTGCTATCACATTGGACTTCCCTGGAATGTGCGTAGCTACCAGAAACCTCTGGGAAGCGATCTCCCATTGCCACACTCTCAAGGCTTCTCTGCAAAGGGAGTAAGACCTGGTTCCTCCCTGTTTGTTTAGGTACCAAACCACTGACATATTGTCTGAGAAAACCGCGATGGTACCCTTGGGAAGAGAGGTGTGCAGTGCCTGCAACACTAGGAGCACTGCCCTCATTTCCAGCACATTGATGTGTAAGTGGGTTTCGTGATCCTGCCACGTGCCTTGGACCGTCTTGCCTAGATAATGGCCCCCACCACCACCCTATCTGGGAGGCGTCCGTGGTCACTGTGGCAACAGGAGGGGGGGACAGAATGACCTCCCTTGGTTCAGGTTGGTAGGGAGGAGCCCCCACCGAAGATCCCGCCGGCAGGATTCTGTAAGGAGAATCGGGTGGGATAGCGGCAGTCCTTGGTATGACCACTGGGTCGACAGGAGCCACTGAAGAACTCGCATGTGCAGTCTTGCCAGAGGGACTAGAAGAATGGAGGCGGCCATCGATCCTAAAAGCTGAAGAATCATCCTGGCTGGGGCTTTCCGTCGGGGCAGCAAGGCTAGTACTTGGTCCCGTAATATCCTTATCCTCTCTGTTGGTAGAAATGCTCGCATCTCTACAGAGTCTAGCTCTGCGCCTATAAAGGCAACACGCTGTGATGGCAGCGATAGAGACTTTTCCCAGTTGAATGTGATTCCTAACAAATGACCCAACTGGATGGTGGCACAAATGGCTAGAGTGAGGAGATGCCTGGTGGGGGCAGAGAGGAGCCAGTCGTCTAGATACGGAAACACCTGGAATCCCAGACATCTCAGGTGAGCCGTCACCACTGCCAGACATTTGGTAAACACCCTGGGGGCTGTGGTGAGACCAAAGGGCAGGGCCCGGAACTGGAAGTGACTGGCTCCCAGGCAGAAGCGTAAGTGAATCCTGGACGCTCGGTTTATCTTGATATGATAGTAAGCGTCCTTGGGGTCGATGGAGCACATCCAAACTCCTTTTTCCAGCAATGGGAAAATGGACTGTAACGTGACCATCCGGAACTTGGACTTTTTTATGAAATGGTTTAGGTGGCTGAGATCCAGGATGGGTCTCAAGTCCCCTGTTTTTTTGGGCACCAAAAATAACCTTGAGTAAGTTCCTAATCCGGTCTGGTCTACGGGAACTGGCTGGATGACTCCCTTTTCGAGCAGCTTTGCGACCATCTATAGCTGCTTGATCCCGCTGACTGGGTGGCACGTCCGGGATTCTCCTTGAAGGTGGAGGGGGACAGATAAAGGGAATGGTTTAACCTCCGGCGATGATACGAAGCACCCACTGATCCTGGGTGATGGAACCCTAGGCCCTTGGATGCTCCGAAAATTGACCCCCGAATAGGGCCGTCCCTCAAGGACGCTGGAAAGAGGAACCACGAAAAGATTTGCGGTCTCCTGTGTTGCGGGGGCCTCCGCCGCCTCTAGGGCGACTTCTTCCAGAATAGTTCCCCCCTCCTCTGCCTCTGTGAGGGGGGGTCACTTTGATGGGCAGGGAAAGACTTTTGGGAGTTCCTGAACCACATCTTTCCTCCCCTCTGAGCCTTGGGATAAGGGCTCGAAGGGAGTGAAAAACGGGCCCCAACGGCAGACAAAGTCTTGCCCTCCTGCTCGCATCTAGTGAGTGTGTCTTTCACCTTGGGTCCAAAAAGAGAGGACCCGTCGAATGGAGCGTCTGTGAAAGAAGACTTGAAAGCCTCCGCAAAGTGACACAAGCGCATCCAGGCTTGCCTCCTAAGGGCTACGCCCAAACTCGCTGCCCTACTCGCCCCTTCGGCTGCATATGATATGAACCTCATGGACGAGTTAATAATAGATGAAAGGGTAGACAGCTGGGCGTTGACAGACTGCGTCAATGCCTCAGGCACGTTACCCGAAAGGGTATCCCCTAACTCCTTAATGAGATCCCTTTGGAGCCTCGTAAAATGACACAAATAATTCAGCGACCTCAAGGTAAATGTCGCTGAAGTCGGGGTATGCTTCCCGTACCTATCCATTCTCCTGGACTCCTTGTTAGGAGGATGGATAGATGTAGACGCCTCTGCCACATCGTGCTGGGTGGCAGACACCACCACCATAGCATCTACCGGAACTCCCTTGGTTAGGAATTCTTTATCAGGGGGTACAGATAAAAATTTGTTGGGGCGAGAGGGAACTGGTTCCACAGAATCAGGATGCTCCCACACCCTTCGACAAATAAGGTCAAGCAATTCATCGAAGGGTGGAGACACCCAGGAGGCAGAGGGCTGGGCTCCGAAGGCCTTGAGGAAGACTGACTCCTCCACGGAAGGGGTTTTGGATGGCCAGTCAACCCTCTGTCTCAAGATCTCCAGGATATCGGAGAACGAGACATCGTCAGAGGATGACTTAGGAGACCCTTTTGCATCATCAAGGTCGGTTTGCGAGGTGATGGACTCATCCGGGGAGTCTATGTGCTTCCTCTTGCACAATTTGTTCCGGGGTGGCTCTTCAGGCAAGGACTCTGAAAGCTCCTTGGAAAAGGGGGGAACCACGCATGGAGGAATCCTCAGGCCTTGGAGCCGCGCTGTCCGAAGATAAGGGGGCACCAGGGGCTCTAGTCGCCCTGTCCAAGGAAGGAGTCGCAGATTCAGGTGAAGTCACTAGAGAATTGTCCAGCGCCCACCAGAATCTGAAGAAAGGCCCGGCTACAAGACCATGACCGGCATCGGGGTCCCCCTAGCCAAGGCACCAAGTGGGAGACTCTGGGCCGAAAGTAGAGGCCTCGACAAACCCCCCTTGGGCTCGGCCGAGGACACCCGAGAGCCGAAACCCCTGGAAGGAACAGAAGGGGTTGGAGTTGTAGACGGTGCCGACAGACTAGCAGTGGGTCTCGGAACCGTCTCAGGGGCTTCACCCGACTCTGCGAGCTCCGTCTCTGACGACACCAGGGTTGTCGGAGGAGGAAAGGAAGGTATCAAAAAGGCTGGCTCCGGCCTTTGGCCTGGAGCCGAAAACAATTTGGATAAAACAGGTGACTGAAGGAACCTCTGGACCAAAATCTAAATCAGAGTCTGAAAGTCTGGAGGACCTGGAGGAAACAGACGGGGGCCGAGAAACTCTTCCTATCGGCTCTGAGGTTAACACTAGGATGTCGACTCCTTATCGGCTCCATAAAAGTCAAAGCTGAGGAGGAGTCGACTAGCACCGAGATGCCCCTCGGCACCGACAGTTCAGGAGCCGACCCTGGAGCCGAAATTCTCACCTGCGGTTCCAACGCCAATGGAGCTGAGGCAAACTCGGTTTCGAGGTCCCTATCCTTCGGCTCCGAGACTAGTGGAGCCGAGGAAGATGACCCCAGCATGGATCCTATTAACTGTGGCTTCGAAAGCAGTGGAGCCGAGGAAGAGAACAAGGATTTGGCTCTTTTCTCTGGTGGCTCCGACGGACTCTTTTTCCTGGGCTTGGAAGATGGGGAAGCAATAGCCTCCTCAAAAGCAGGTCTTATTAAACCTCTTAAAATCAACTTATTTTTCCTCTCCTGTAACACACGAGAGGAAAAGGCATGGAAAACACTGCAAGACTCTTGCAAGTGTATAGCCCCTAAGCAATAGACACAGATGGCATGGCCATCTGTTAAGGACATTTTATAGCCACATTTTGAACATTTTTTGAAGCCGGACGGCTTATGTTCTCTTTCCTTAGTAGACATAACTACAATCACCCAAAACACAAGGATGGGAAGGGGGGGGGGGGAGAGCTCCAACTAAAATGCTCAAAGAGATAGGGCAAAGGCCCTCTAACTCAAGCGGGCCTAGCCCGCCAAACAAGAGGAATCACACAACAACCAGAAACAAACAACACAATCAATCACAAGGTTAGAAAAAAGCTATTAAAATAGCTGTTTGGTTATGAAATTTTAAAGCTAAGAGCAAAAACTACCCTAAAAGGCCAAAAACAAAAGGGTACTTAGCCACAGCCAAGTTGAGACCACGTCGTTACTTCAGAAGCGGCAAACGAGATCTGGGGGTTTCAGCGTGGTGCATCCTGGGATAGGGGGTTGGCCCAGCCAATAAGAGACTTTGTGCTTTAGTATAGGCAGAGTCGGAGCCGATTCTTGGCTCCGAGCCCATCTGTCAAGAATGTAGGCGAGATAGGATCTCACTACATCAGAGTTTTGTTATGCCAGTATGGAATTATACTCTTATATTGCGGCTTTAAATAACTGGTACAATGCTACTTTATTCACTAAAGTGAATATTGTCACCCTCTGTCTGTTCTTTTTAGATCATTAACCTGTTTGGCAATTGGAATAGCACTTACTGTAATCTCCAAGGGATACAAGCAACTCTCTGTTTCTGTATAAATACCACTATTGTTATTCCTGACTTTTAGTGGAGAATGCAAACTTGTGTGTAGTGTCTTAGTAGTTACTGTTTCTTTTCATGCCCTTTATAACAATATAGAATACTGTAGCGTACAGCTTGGCATCAACTGCAGTTACCTTTTGTCTGTTTTTCTCTGGTTTCCTTGCATTTATGTTGCTCAAAGAATTGTGCTGTTTCTTAAAAGGTATGCTGCCCTTCTCCTGCATCCTCTGTCTTCTTGGTACTTTGTAATCAGAGTGTTTTAAAACTTCAGACATATTTCCTTACTTTTCTCTTTTATTTCAGTCCCCTCAGCAAAAGTTTTTCTCTCTGTTCTGGCCAACTTCCAATAAAGATAAACAGCAGGATTCACGAAGGCTTACACGGAGTTTAAGAGTAGTGTAAGCCTCCGTGTAAACCTCCCGATCCAGGAACAGCCCAAACCTCTGTGTAAGAGACAGCTAAAACGTCTCTTACACAGACTGGGCATGGAAATGCTCAATACCTCATTTGCAGCTCAAAGATATGCAAATGAGGTATTTGAGCGATCCAGGAAGCCCAAACCAGTCCGTGTAACGGACGTTTTAGCTGCAGAAATGTACTCAACTGACAACTTGAGTACATTTCTGCAAAATTTACAACGGAGCTATGTCAGCTCCAAATAAAGGTTGCATATGTGTCATCTAGCATGCCAATGGCCAAATATGTGGCCATTGGCATTAAAACGTGTTGCAAAATTATTTAAAATAACTTTTTTTTTTTCGGGGGATTTTGATGTTTAACTGCAGCGCACACCCGCACAAACTGGGTGCGCTGCCTAAAAGTGAAAACCGAAGCTTATAAGCTCACAATTGTGGGTTTTATGTATTACATGGAATGACAATGCAGGGACTAGCAGACCAAAAACAATATGGCCACCGTGTAGTGGTTGCCAAGGGGGGAAGCTCAGTGTAAGAGATGTAACTAAACATTACTAGGCAATCCTATGTAAATGAGGGTTACAATACTGAATCACACTGCCACATAGCTAATGAGCACTTTCCGAGTAGTGTAAGAGTTACAGAAGGGGGAGGAATAGAGTAAGAGGTAGGTGACATCACAGGGGGGAATGATAGAAATAAATGTATCACATTGGAGGGCAGTGTAACGTGACAGATGACAGACAGACATCAGGGAGGGAGGTGTGTCCCAACAGAACACTAGGAAAGTCAAGAAATAGAGGGTGTACACTATCCCTACACTCATACTTTCTTGATATACGTGCATGCGCGCGTGTAAGGCAGGTTCACCAAGTGGGAGCGTGTTGCAAACCGTTTAAAACGGTTTGCGCGGGCGTGCACGTGTGTGAGGCAATGTAAACATCAGGAAGCCTGTTGCCTGATGTATAAGACTGTGTGCGCGCGTTTTACCATGAATCAGCCAAGTCCAAATCGTGTAAGTATGTGTGCGCGCGTTTAAGACACTGTGAGCGTGCTTATGCTGGTGTGCACATTGCTCCCCCTGAGGAAACAGAGAGGAAAAAGGAAACAACCAGATTACAAGGAAGCTGTCAGAGAATACTGCTGGAGTTAATTGGTGATAACAATTAGAAGCATGCAATTACACAGGCAGACTAGACACCCAACCCAGCACTTAAAACACTGCAAACAGCAGTGCAGGGTGTTTCTCTCAAGAGATACTGCAAGAAAGGAGTAAGCTATCAGAATTGAAAACTGAAAAAGCTGAACTCCGAGCAGAAATGCTAGTAGCTGCCATAGGTACATAGGTTCATACTAGGCTATCTACCCTAGGGCATTTATAAGCCTAGCCAGAGTTGTGTGGCTTTCACCACCCCTTATGTTGAAGAATATTATACCCATTAGTTTGCCGTGCCTCTGTCCAGCAGTGATACAGAGATGATCCCCGGGGTAAACCTACGATCTCCCATCCACTGGTCAAGATTCCTTTTGAACAGAGCCAGCGAGGTGCTCTGCCTCACATGGATCGGGATTTTATTCCACAGCATAGGGAGTCTCTGAGTGATAAATCTATCCCTCCAGCACGTCCTATTGATATCCGTGCTAAGGTTAAGTCGCTTGCTCTAGTGGTTCTGGTGGATTTGGATTTTTTGAGGTGGAGCATGTCCATTAATGCCGGGTTGGACATGGCCTTGTATGTCAGGCACATGTCACCTCTGAGCAGACGGTATGCGACTGAATAGAGCTGGAGTTTCTTCAATCTGGCAGCATATGACAGATTTTGGAGTCCCTTTATCCTTTTGGTGAGGAACTTTTGGGGTCTCTCCAATTGCTGCAGATGTCGGGTGAGATACATCCCAAATGGGGCATTGTACTCGATCATTGGTCTGATAAGTGAAGAGTACAGGGGAACAATGACCTCACTAGCTCTGGATGTGAATCCCTTCATGATCAGGTGGGCAATGTAGAAGGTCTTTCTAACCACTTTAGCAACGTGAGTGTCAAAAGAAAGGCCACTGTCAACCTGGGTCCCCAGGTCCCTGATAACCTCTTCTGTGCTTAGTGGATTGCCATCTATATGGTAGCTTGGGGTTACCTTGTTTTTCCCGAAGGGTATGACTATACATTTTGTGGCGTTTAACTTCAGGCCATGGCTCTGGCACAAGCTATCTGTTTCCATGAGTCCCCTCTGAAGGATATCCGTGTCCGATGCACCTTCCACTATGGCGCCCAGTTTGCAGTCGTCTGCACACTTTGTCAGCCAAAGTCCTCCCATGTTGGCCTGTACGTTTGAGAAGTAGATGCCGAACAGTAGGGGGCCAAGGACCGAGCCCTGTGGGACACCACTTGTGACCGGCTTGGAGTCTGACATAGTGCCAGCAACTCTAACCCTGTGGGTTCTGTCCTTAAGCCAGTTTGCAACCCATCTTGTGACATATGGGTTTACATTTAAGCTGGTAAGTTTTTCTACAATACCCGAGTGGGGTATTGTGTCGAAAGCCTTTGCAAGGTCTAGGTAGGCTGTATGGACTGCCTTTCCCTCATCAGTGGCCTTGGTGACTGTTTCGAATAAGTCGACCAAGTTCAAAAGGCATGATCTGCCCTTGACGAAGCCAAACTGGGTCGGGTCCAATGTCTGCAAGTCCCCTATATCTTTGTTTATGAGCTCCATTATGATCCTCTCCATAGCTTTGCAGACTAGACTTGTTAAGCTTATGGGGCGGTAATTACCAGGGTCCGTAGAGGCACCGCCTTTGTGGAGTGGGACCACAGTTGCCGTATGCCACTCCTTGGGCACGTATCCTGTGGTAAGGCTGAGATTAAACAGCTGCCTTATGTGCGGGTTTAGTTCCTCATTGAGCTCGTGTAGCACACAGCCAGGGACACCATCCGGTCCCATTGATGCTGTGTTTTTAGCTTTAGAGGGAGCAGCTTTCACCTGTGCATTTAAGATGTCTGGGAGGCTACACTCCGCTGGGATAGTTATCTCTCCTTTAGGGGGGAGAGGGGGGTGAAGTTTGCACTGAACCTGTCTGCCAGTATGTTGGCATTGTCTGTGGGTTCAGTGATTTTTGTATCATTTTGGACTAATTCTGAGCATATCTGGGAGATGTCCTTCAAGGATGCATCTGCAGTCATAACATATGGGTTGTCCTGCCTCAGGCAGCTCTTCGGTCGGCCGGATTCCAAAGTCTGGGTCTGGCCTCGGCTGATGTCGCACTTTCCCCGACGTCAGAGCGCCCGGGGTATAAAAGCATCAGCCGATGCCATTTTCCTCAGTCTTTCTTGCCGCGTGGTGCCCGAAGCAGAAGCAGTTCGCAAGTGCCGGTCGGCCAGCTCCTGTGATTCAGCTACCGAAGACTTCGAAAAAGCTAAGTACCCCGTTGGGCACTCTTTCTTGCCTCAGCCGATGTCAGAAACTATTTCCCAGGGCCCAAAAGGGGTTGCAGCTGCCACTGCTAAAAATCCTCTGCCTTCTGAAAGGGAGTCTAGAGCTTTAGAGAGATGGGGAAAGAAAGTTTATACTTCTGCAACTCTTTCCATGAGGGCATTAAATTGTCAATTTCATATGATTCAGTACCAAGAGTATTTGTTAGATGAATTGTATAAGAAGCTTTCCTCCTCTGAACCCCTTGACCGTAAATCACTTCAGGATCTGGTACATAACTCACAGCAGGTTAGCAACCTTTTTTTGCAGTGTGGTTATGATGCACTGGAAGCTTCATGTAGGTCAGCTATGACTGGGGCAGTTATACGAAGGCATGCCTGGTTGAAGGAACAATCTCTACCGGACCATGTTAAAGCTAAGCTCCTGGATGCTCCAATGGAAAAACAAAAATTATTTGGTTCCACGGCTCAGGAGGTCTTGAAGTTTGAAGAAAAGGCAAAATCTGTGCAAACAGTCAAGGACTTTCTGCAGGTACAACCACCGAGATTCAGCAGAAATTGGCCTACTAAGAATTGGTCCTTTCCGGACTCAGACAGATCCCAGAGAGGCAGGAACAGGCGTGCCAGAGGTAGAGGGCAATCTAGAGGCTCCTATAGAGGCCGTCAGTGGCAGCCTCCCAACCAGAGAGGTAGTGCAGGAACAACAACAACAACTGCTACACCAGGACAGACTCAATGACTTTATTTTGACTCCGCTGACCAGGGCTCAATTAGAAGCACCACTGGGCGGAAAGCTTTCTTTATTTTCAAAAAATTGGCATTACATTACAAGGGACTCATGGACACTGCAAATAATAGACAAAGGATACAGGTTCCACTTCCACACATTGCCAAAAAGAAAAGGAATGCCAGACCTGCCACCAAATCAGAGGGCAGAGGCTTTGAAGCAAATCACCAAATTAATACAAATGAAAGCCATAGAAAAGGTACCTCTTTCAGAACAAGGCCAAGGATTTTATTCCAGATTATTCCTTGTTCCAAGAAAAGAAAATCAATGGAGGCCTATTCTCGACCTGTCCGCACTGAATACTTACCTCATTGTGCCAAAATTCAAGATGCTGACCCTACAGCAGCTTCTTCCCATGCTGGGCAAGGAGTCTTGACTGGTGACTCTAGATCTCGAGGAGGCATACCTGCATGTCCCTATTCGACAAAGTTGCAGAAGACACCTCAGATTTCTTGCAGGATCAGAGCATTATCAATTCTCAGCATTGCCCTTTGGCTTATCTACTGCACCCAGAGTATTCACGAAATGCCTGGCATCAGTAATTGCATACTGCAGACTTCAGGGGATTCAAATCTACCCATATCTGGACGACTGCCTGATACAAGCGGACAACAAGGAAAATTTGTTAAAGGACTTGGACTATGCCATCCAACTATTACAGGCCTTGGGATACACAGTCAACATCCAAAAATCAAGACTTGTTCCATCCCAAAGAATAACCTTTTTGGGTGCAGATCTAGACACAACCACCCAAATGGCCTTTCTCACAGAAGAAAAACAAAAACAACTTCCGGATTACTTCAAGAATCTGACAAGACAAACTCAATTGACTGCAAGGAAAATCCTGCAGGCCCTGGGTTACATGGCATCCTGCATAATTCTAATTCCACAAGCCAGGCTGCATATGAGAAAACTCCAATGGTACCTAAGGAGTGTATGGACTCAGCACAGTCACAGCTTAGAAACGTTGATTCCACTCATCCCTTGCCTTCAAAAGGAATTCCTGTGGTGGGCTCAAGCCTGCCAGTCCAACAGAGGGTTGCCTTTCAACAAACCAAAAGCAAACCAAACCATCACCACGGACGCTTCAGACCGAGGTTGGGGAGCACACATGGAGGACAAATGTATCCAAGGGCTGTGGTCTCAAGGACAGCTGCGCATGCACATAAACCAAAAGGAAATGCTGGCAGTGATACACGCAATCGAGGCTTTCAAACTTTTCCTTCATCAGGGCCACCTGCTAATAAGGACAGACAACACCACAGTTATGTGGTACATAAACAAGCAAGGAGGCACGCATTCCTACCCTCTATGCAGACTGGCTATGAATCTATGGGAACTTTGCTTGAAACTCAATATACAACTACAGTCCCAGTTCGTGCCAGGGAAAGACAATACTATGGCAGACAGCTTAAGCAGAACTACCATGGATTCACACGAATGGATGCTGCACCCAGACATCTTCTTACTCATAACACAAACATGGGGAAGGCCGAAGATAGATCTGTTCGCCTCACCCCACAATCATCAACTGAAGACTTTTTGCTCAAGGACATACCACCCACAAGCATGGAAGGTGGACTCTTTCTTTCAGCTGGAAAGCTCGAAAAGTCTATGCTTTCCCACCACTCCCATTAATGTCCAAGGTTTTACTGAAGATCAGGGCAGAACAGCCAAGAGTGATTCTGATAGCTCCAGACTGGCCAAGGCAGCACTGGTACCCACTGTTGAAGAGCTTGTCACAGACGAAACCGTGGCCTCTCCCCCTATGGCCACTTCTTCTGACGCAGAACAATTTCAAGATCCTGCATCCCAACCTAAAAACCTTGCAGCTAACTGCCTGGGGAATACCATGACTCCTCCTCAGAATAGCTTATCCCAGAGAGTAAAGGACATTATTATGGAAGCTCGCCGTCCTTCCACAAGGAAGGCATACTCAGCAAAATGGAAAAGATTTCTCATTTGAAACACAACAAAAGGCCTAGATGTGACAGTGATGAGCATGGCACATATACTGGAATACTTAGCAGAATTGTTCCACAATGGCCTGTCTTATTCTTCCATTAAGATACATGCCTCAGCAATTTCAGCAGAATACAATGTAAATCCACCTGTCTTCTCGCATCCTCTCTTAAGACAATTTCTCAGAGGATTCAAAAACATCAATCCTCCAAGGAAACCACCTTTACCTACTTGGGACCTTAACTTTGTGCTGGAAAAACTAACACTTCCTCCCTTTGAACCAGCAGCATCGGCGGATCTGCAGTTTCTGTCTTGGAAAACTGCATTCCTTCTGGTCATAACTTCAGCAAGAAGAGTATCTGAGTTACAAGCTTTAATGGCAGTGCAGCCATTCCTTATTTTTCATCAAGACAGAGTTTCATTAAGAACCAATCCTACTTTTATGCCAATGGTGGTATCTAGGGTATCCTTGAACCAAGCAATTCACTTGCCTACATTCTTCCCAAATCCACAAAATAAAGGGGAGAAACTTCTACACACTCTGGATATACACAGACAATTACGCTACTATTTGGACAGAACTAAAAGTTACAGAAAGACTGACCAACTGTTTGTAGCGTATGCTGCTGGGGCACAAGGAAAAGCAATTTCCAAACAGACAATTTCAAAATGGATAGGAAATTGCATTCGCTTTTGCTACTCCTTTCATGGAAAGACTGTTCCTGTGAATATTAGGCCTCATTCCACGAGAGCCACAGCCACCACTACAGCCTTCCTAAGAGGGGTGGCTACCAAAGACATTTTAGAAGCTGCTACATGGAGCTCTGTGCATACATTTGCCAAGCATTACAATTTACCTTTATACTCCAGATCCAGAGCAGGTTTTGCTACTGCAGTCCTGCAGGGTATCTTAACTACACCATCATTTTCTTAGTACCTCCACCCCCAGATTGGCTATGGTATTCTACCCATATGTTATAACTGCAGATGCATCCTTGAAGGACATAGTACAGTTTTGTACCTACCATAAATGTAGATGTCCGATAGGTATGCATCTGCAGTCAGGTTTACCCTCCCTCCTTCCCCTCTGTGGTATTCCTAGGGTGCTTACCCCTCCATTAGCTAGCTGGGGGAATCTGTTATGGTGTATTTGTTTGTGTATATATATATATATATATATATATATATATATATATATATATATATATATATGTATATATTTTTGCATTATGTTTGGAATTTTTTGGCATTTTTATCCAAATTTAGCCTTCATAGAGGGCACCTGGCATCTGGGGCAAGAAAAACTGAGGAAAATGGCGTCGGCTGATGCTTTTATACCCCGGGCGCTCTGACGTCGGGGAAAGTGCGACATCAGCCGAGGCCAGACTCAGACTTGGGAATCCGGCCGACCGAAGGGCTGCCTGAGGCAGGACAACCCATATGTTATGACTGCAGATGCATACCTATCGGACATCTACATTTATGGTAGGTACAAAACTGTACTTTTCCACCCAGGTTCCTAACATAGCTGAAAAAGGCCTTATGATTGTCTTTTGAATCCATGGCAATTTTCCTCTCAAAATTGGCCTTAGTTGATTTTATGAGTGCTCGTATGTTTTTACTAATAATGATCAGGGGTGACTTCCCTTTTATGGATTTTGTTCTATCATGTAATAGCTTTCTCCTCTTATTGTAAAGTTTGTTAATGGCTGGGGTCCACTAGACTGGACGTTTGCCCTTGGTGGAAAGAGTCTTGGTTTTATTTGGGATTGCCTGATCCATGCAGTCCTGGAGGTGTTCATAGAAGGCATTTGTAAGGGCTTCCGCAGCTTGGGTTGTGGTTTCCACTGGCTCAGGGGCCTTGAAGGATACCACACCAGTCTTGAGTAGTGTGAAGTTTGCTTTAGAGAAGTTTCTTCACTGTGGTCTTTTTAGTTTGGGGTGGGGGTGGGATGTGGATTTCCAGTGAGATTAGTTTATGATCAGATCTCACCAATGAGGGATATATTTCCGGTGTGGAGCATTTTGTCCCCATGTTTGTGGTAATGAGATCTAGTATATTTTCTCCTCTCGTGGGAACAGTGACTAGTTGTTCCATGGCATTTGAATTTATGAACTCCAGGAACCGTTGGGCTAGAAAGTTGGGGCTTGAGTAATGTTCCCAGTCTATATTCGGGTAGTTGAAGTCACCCAATATGATGGTGTTTGGAGATACATTTATACCCTCCAGTGTCTTCAGGTAGGCCGTGTGGAGTTCCTGAGTTTGAGAGGGTGGCCTGTAGCATGCTACAAATTGTAGAGCAGTTTTGCCTATGGTTAGTTGCACCTGGATGGTTTCCAAGTTATGCGTTGCCACCAACCTGGAGGTGTGGGTATCCTTTATGAATATGGATACACCCCCTCCTTTTGTGGTGTGGTCCGGGTTTTGGGGCCGGAATGCATGTTATGAGGTAAAACCTGATAGTGCCTGGGTGCTCTCAGGAGCCTTGAACCAGGTTTCAGTTACAGCACAGACATCGATGTTCTCCATACTGAGAAGGGCCTCGAGTGCGTGCATTTTGAGATTCAGACTTCTGGCATTGAGCAGCATTACCCTCAGTTTCTTCCCATTTTTGTTTTCTAGGGTGGTAGGTTTAGGATTTGAGCCTTGCCTAAAAAAGGCACTATGGGGGTGGCAAGAGCCTTAGCCAATATCTGGAATCCCAGGGGTGACAGGTGCAAGCCGTCCCTTGCGAAGCAGCGTGGCTTGTCAAGCATGTCATCCCAGGCAGACAGACACTGGATCCCCTTTGAATGACACCAGAAATTAAGCCAATTGTTAAAGCTGATCATCTTGTCTCTATATTGTGGCATCATTCTTGGTGAAGGAAGGATACGGCTCAGGGTCAGGGTCATACCTGCCTGGGCTACAAAATCAGAGAGCTCCTCTATGTCTCTTTTCATGTAGTCCAGGGAGGTACGTCTCAGGTCGTTCACACCAGCATGGACAATGACTGTGTCATATTTGTACTTGCCGTGGAGTGACCAGAGTGCTTGTGTTATGTTGCGGATTCTAGCGCCCGATGGGCAGCTTACTGTGACCTTCTCCTTGTTCAGCCTGGTGAGTGGGACGTCAGTGTGTCTGACTATGGAGTCACCTATGTCAAGTATGTTTGGTGTTGTATTTGACCTTAAGGGCTGTGACTGCTTTGCACACTGATTTTGTGGTTTATGTGTTGCTTGTGGGGTGTCTTGAGGTAGCAGTTGCTTGGGTGTCTGCTTTGGAGGCCTCTGCTGTTTAGGTAAATATTTACTCAGAGCCTCCGAGTATGTCTCTGTGTGTTTGTGTTTGATTCAGTGGTGTGGTAGCATTATGTGAGGCTGGTTTTGTGTTGTGTGTATTTGTCTTCTCCTCCTGTCTGGTCTTGCCAGTCCTGAGTTGAGAGAGCTCACCCTCCAGTTTGGCTAAGTAGCTGCATCTCTCGCAAGTATTTGTGTTATGTGGGAGGAGGGAGAGGGTTGTCTGTGTACATGAGGCAATTGTAACATTGCCTCAATATTCCCAGATTCACCAACTGGGCAGGAGAGGGTGCCAGCATCTGGCTCTTTGACATGCTAGAAAAATTAAGAAGTTAGGTATGAGACTGAATAAGAGAGGACTATAGAAACCTGCTGCAAGCCTCGTGACAGCACACCAGCACTACCAGGTAATACCACATATCATGTGTTATGGCCACAAAACCTGGAACAAAACATAAAAGGAGGGTGAATATCCATATTCAGCACAGACACCTATACTTCCAGTTAACTGACGATGCTTACGTCATTGCAGTCCACCAATGTGCAACTAACCGTAGGCAAGACTGCTGTACAGTCTGTAGCATGCTACAGACCATACTCTCACACACAGGAACCCCACCTCGCTGTCCTGAAGACAGTGGACAGTATGAATGTACCACTAAATACAAAACAAGGTACACACAAATTACCACATAGGTGGTAAACCATTATGTATGGAAGGAGTAATCAGGGACCTAGTGACACAAGTGGACAGTAACCTGTTATGTGACAATCACATTGCCAATTTGGCTAGGAAGACTGTCTATATTGGACACTGTATCATGAAAGGATTCACATCTACGTCAACAAAGGTCATTGTGCCCCTATACTGTTCCCTTATCAGACCCATAATGTAGTACAATGCCTCATTTGGGATGTACATTACCTGGCACCTGCAGCAGTTAGAAAGACCTCAAAGGTACCTCACCAAGAGTTAGAAAGGGTCTCAAATATATGTCATATGCTGCCTGGCTGTAGATACCACAGCTGAATGCAGTCACATACTGCCTACACAGAGGCATTGTATGTCTATTGTACAAGTCCATGTCCAACACAGAAGTAATGGACATGCTCCACCCCAGAAAACTCAAAGCCATCGGAGCTGTGTGAGTCAGAGATGTCAACCTCAACACATAATCAAATAGGATGTGCTGGAGGGACAGATACCTAACCCTGAGGCTCTCCACATCCTGGAACAGAATACCACTACATGTTAGGCAGAGCCCCTCACTGACACTCTTCAACAGGAAGTTTGCAGAATGGATGGGTAATTGTAGATGTACACTGGGGGTCTTTACTGTGTCATGTCCAGACAGAGGCACAGCTAAGTAAATCATAAATGGCCATAATATTCACATAGCAAGGGGTGGCAAAAGCCACACACACTGTGGCTAGGCTTACAAATGCCCTAGGGTGGATAGCCTAGTATGAACCTATGAACCTATTATGATACAAATTGTACAGGACACTAAGGATAATCCCAAGGCTGCTGCAACTGATGGTAGGAAGCGTGTTGTGAATTCCCAGATATGCTCTGGATCACACAAATATTACAAACAACATACCAAACACACACACGTATTGCTAACATAAATCCTGACAGGTGCAGTGCAAATCCCCCCCCCCCCCATAATGCAAAATATCTTTCCCAGCAGACTGCTGCCTCCCTGACATTGTCAGCCTTACCACAGGATATGTACCCAAAGAGCAGTGTACAACAACAGTGATCGTTCTCAAGAAAGGTGTCGCCTGAATGGATACTAAAAACAACCACCACAGAATCCTGAGAAGCTTGGTCTGCACAGCTATGGAAAGGATCAGCATGTACCGCAGACATAAAGATATTGGGGATCTATTGACACTTGACCCTACCCAGTGTGGGTTTATTAAGTGCAGACCCTGCCCCTAAACATGTGTGACTCAGTTGAAACAGTAATTGAGGTCACTGATGAGGGCAATGTGGTCCACACAGCGTAGCTGGACCTTGCAAAGCCTTCCATACAATACCCTACGTGTTCAATATAGATATGCTCACCAGCTTATATATACACCCCTATGTCACTAGAGGGGTTGCAAACCAGACCAACGACAGAACTGACATGGTCAGACATGCTGCAGCCATGTCAGACTACAAACCACATATAACAGGTATCCCACAAAGCTTGGTCCTGGGACCTTCCCCGTCTGGTATATATGCCAACATGTAAGGACTGTGCCTGAACAAGTTTGCAGAGGACTACAAACTGCCCAACATATCTGACACTCCAGCTGACACAAGCATCCCACAAAAGGGCCACATAGAAACAGACAACTGGTGCCATAGCCATGTCAGCTAGTTAAATGGAGAAAACTATATAGTCAACCTCTGTGGATATACAGTAAGTGACCACCAATTACCACATAGGTGTTAACCCATTACATACTTAACATGTAATGACAGACCTGGGTACACAAGGTGATAGATATCCTGCATTGGACAAACATGTGGCTGTAGTGTTAACAGAAACAATCCATATACCAACCTAATCATGAAGGTTATGACATCTAGATAAGGGGAGGTCATTGTGGTTCTGCAGTTATCCTTCATCAGCGTTACAATTGACTACAACAGCCCCTGTGGGGTGTACCTCAGCAGACACCTCCATCAACTGTAAAGTCCACAACAGTACCTCACCAGGAGTATCAAAGAGCTTGAACAGATGTAATGTGTTGCCTGATTAAACAGAGTGCAACTCCACACACTGCCATGCTGGCCACCCAGACGCAAGTTGTGCCTGATGTAGAAAGCCATGTCCAAGCTGGAATCAATGAACATGCTGCACCTTGTACAATCTGAATGGCAGTGAGCTATGCACGAGGGACCTGAACCCCAGCACTGACATACATAGGACAAGCTGTACTGCATTATCCATAACACAGAAGCCACCCCACGCATGAGTAAACTACCAGTACAGGTTATCCATAGAGTCACTCGTTGATTCTCCTCAACAGGAATCTTAATGAGTGGATGGGAGATGGTAGGTTTACCCTGGGTATCACTGTTATGTCACGGGTAGACAGAGGCACAGTATACTAAACATGACATATGTCATGGCAAACTACACTTACAATGTGTTGAAGGACAAACACACTCTCTGACTAGCATTAGAAATGGCCTAGGGCACATCGGTAGTGTTTGCCAATGTACACCTATGTTGTGGAATACACTACTGATGTTGGACGAGGCTGTTGTAAGTAGTTAATATCTGAACATAATGCAACATGGTCAGATGTGCACAAATGGACCCTAACCAGGCTGTTGTGCTCACTATGGAAATGTAAAGCAGTGATAGGACTAAAGCCCAGGATACTGTCCACCACAGTGAAAGTACTGAACCACTACACTATACAGTACTACAGTGTTAGGTCAGTATGAACGGATGTTGACAATTGTATGCAAAGTATCCCATGCAAACCCTGCAGGCACAGTATAATCCCTGTTGTGTTCACACAAAAAGCATTTGGACAGTAACTACACAACATGACACAGAATACACAACCATAAACAGGAGATATTTGTTGAAGTTCACACTCATCCACAAATGTGATGGGCTGCAGAATTCAACATATGGAAAGCTCACACTGGGCATGCTCACACACTTTGATAAATGAGACATCTTTCACACAACATGCCATGGGAAGGCTGAACTGGGCATGCTCACACACTTAGTCCAAATATCAGTTTAGCATTTTGCCACATATATCTGGTATATGTACGTGTTATTCCAGTAACCAACAACATTATAGCAATCTGACCAGTGCTCACACTTAAATGACTACAGAGACATACATGATATAGTGGAATGTTATGTGATCCTATCTCGCCTACATTCTGAATGATGGGTTCGGAGCCGATCCCTCGGCTCCGACTCGGCACGCTTATGCCAAAGAGCGAAGTCTCTTACTGGCTGAGCTTACCATATCCCAGGATGCACCACTACCAGTCCCCCAGATCTCGTTTGCCGCTAACAAGTGAAGACGTGGTCTCGAGCTGGCTGAGTTAAGTAGTGATTATTTCACTAGTTTTTCTGTCAGGTTTTTCTTCTTTTTCTACAAAAAGCTGTTTTAACAGCTATTCTTGTGTTTTGAGTGTGTTTGACAAAATTCACTTGGTGAATTCTTGTGTTGTGAGTGACTAGGAGTACCTCTTGTCTGGAAAGGCCTTTCCGGTCTTTTTGTTTGTAGGTGACTTCGGTTCTGTTTTGAATCATTTACATTTCTCTTCTTAAATAAGAACTAACGGAGAGAAATTATTATATTACAGAGTTTGTGCTGTGTTTGACTAACTCAGAGTATTGCGAGTGATAACTGTAAGCCTACTCTAGGTGTATTACCAGTGTTCTTTCAGTTACTTTTGAAAATTTCTATAATGTCTCAGAATCCCAGGCCTTCGGGCTTCAAGAAATGTGTAAAATGTAGCTTCAAAATGTCCATCACGGACGATCACTCGCTATGTGTGTATTGCTTAGGGCAAAGCATTTACAGGAATCATGTAGTGTATGTCACGCTTTTTCCTCAAGGGTCCTCCAGGAGAGGAAAAATAAATTAATTCTTAAGGGATTAATTAAACCTTCTTTCGAAGAAGCTTTGGCATCCTCTCCTTCTCCGGCCAAAAAGAAAAGGGCGTCGGCTCCGACCAGTCCGTCGGATCCGATCGCTAAGAAACAAAGGCAGGCCTCTCCTTCGGCTCCAAGGACTTCGGAGCCGAGGTCGGAACGGTCTGCCTCGATGCCACCAGTATCGACTCCTCTGGCTTCGGAGCCGATAGCTGGGGCATCGAGAGGCGGGTCATCTTCGTCGGCTCCACTGCTCTCGGAGCCGACAAAGGTTGCCCACTCAGACACTTCCTCCTCGGCACCGAAGTCCACCTCGGCACCGATGGAAACTGGTGTGTGTATTCCCTCGGCGCCGATACTCATCGAGTCGCCTCGGAGCCGGTCCCCTAGCCCTTTGGGGCCGTTGGAGAGGCCTTCTCGGACCCGTTCTGTTTCCTCTCGGTCTTCGAGGATGTCAGATTCTGATATAGACAGGGTGCTCCAAAGACTGTTCCAGTCCCCAGTCTTCCAAAAATTTGTTTCGGTTCCGACCCAGTTGGCTTCGGAGCCGATGACCTTGGCCCACCCCATTGCCATTCCTCCTCCGACTGCTTCGGCTCCGTCGGAGCAGGTGCTGTTGGAGCCGATGGAGATCTCAGGGTCGGCTCCGACCCTTACTCCAACCCGGACCCTCGGGTCCGAGTTTGGTACGCGGACGTCTTCGGCTGGACCCGGGGTGATGTTTCGGGACCTATGCTTTCGGTTCCGAGCCTCCCCCTCGGTGCTTCGGCTGCGGGTCTTCCGTCGACTATCACGGCTCCGGGGACCGGACACTCCCAGGATTCTGGGGGTCCGGCTTTCAGAGCCATGAGGAGTGCCTTGGCCAAGTCCTCTTCGGCCATCTCCCCGGCTTTACCGGCACCTTCCCTAGGCGTGGAGACTGGGTCTTTGGCAGTTCCCCTGTCCGTAGTCAGCGGAGCCCCGGGACCTGAGGTTACCCCCAGTGGGGGTCCCCCCGCTCCTGAGGGTTCTTCTGAGCTGTCTCCGGAGGAACCCGCAAGGAAGAGATCGTGCAAGAGGAAGCACGTGGACTCCCGAGTCTATTACTTCAGACACTGGTCTGGATGATGCAGAGGGGTCCCCGGAGTCGTCCCCGGATGATGTCTCATTTGCAGACATCTTAGAGATCCTCAAACAACAAGGCGGATGGATATCCAACCCCCCTCTACTGACGAGTCAGTGCTCCTCAAGGCCTTTGGGGCTCAGCCCTCCGCCTCCTGGGTGTCTCCGCCCTTCGACGAGCTTCTGGATTTAGTTTGTCGGGCGTGGGAACATCCAGATACCGTGGAACCAGTCCCTTCTCGTCCAAATAAATTTTTGTCTGCTCCCCCCAAGAAGGAGTTCCTCACTAAAGGCGTGGCTGTAGATGCCATGGTGGTGGCATCTGCTACACAACAGGACGTGGCAGAGGCTTCAACGTCCATCCATCCTCCTAATAAGGAGTCTAGTAGTATGGACAGGTACGGGAAGCGCACCCTGACTTCAGCGGCCTTTACTTTAAGGTCTCTGAATTATTTGGCACATTTTACCAGGCTTCAGAGGGATCTGGTCAAGGAGTTGTCAGATTCCTCTCGGTAACCTACCTGAGCAGCTAGCCCAGTCGGTTAGCTCTCAGTTGGCTATCCTTACGTCAATTTCTAACTCGTCCATGAGGCTCATTTCCTATGCGGCCGAAGGGGCGGGTAGAGCAGCAGGCACAGGCGTGGCTCTACGGAGACAAGCCTGGCTCCGTTTGTGTCAGTTTGCGGAGGCCTTCAAGTCTTCCTTCGCCAACGCTCCCTTTGATGGGTCCTCCTTGTTTGGACCCAAGGTTAAAGACACCCTTACCCGCTGTGAGCAAGAGGGAAAAACTTTATCTGCCGTAGGTGCCCGTTATTCCACTCCCTTCGGCCTTACCCCAAGGCTAAAGGAGGGAAAATGTGGTTCCAAAATCCGTAAGTTTTTCTCCCAACAGCAGGAAGAATCCCCTTCCAGAGGTAGAGGACGGGGAAATTTTTCAGGGAGACGCCGTCCCAGAGGCGGCAGAGGGCCCCGCAATTCTGGAGACCGCGAGTCCTTTCGTGGCTCTTCAGCCTCCCACACGTCATGAGGGATTGCCCGTCTGTGCTGCTCGAGCCAGTCGGGTGTCGCTTTGCCAAGCACCTAAAAGCCTGGGAGTCAATCACTCAGGACAGATGGGTGCTTGGATCATTGCCGGAGGTTACACCATCCCATTCACATTCTCGCCCCACCGTCCAAAAGAATCCCGGACCCACCACCCAGTCAAAGGGAAATGGCAGCCAGAAGCTTTAAAGCTGCTAGAAAAGGAGTCATCCAACCGGTCCCCACAGACCAGATCGGATCAGGAAATTACTCCAGGTTCTTTTAGTGCCAAAAAAGACAGGGGACCTGAGACCAATATTGGATCTCAGCAGACTGAACCAATCCGTCACGAAATCCAAATTCCGAATGGTCACGTTACAATCCATTCTCCCATTGTTGGAGAAGGATGTTTGGATGTGCTCCATAGACCTCAAGGACGCCTATTATCACATACCGATACATCAGGTGTCCAGAAGGTATCTGCGCTTCAGCCTGGGAGTCAGTCATTACCAATTTTGCGCTCTGCCCTTTGGTCTCACCACAGCCCCCAGGGTGTTCACCAAGTGTTTGGCAGTAGTGACGGCTCACCTGAGAAGTCTTGGATTCCAAGTGTTTCCCTATCTGGACGACTGGCTCCTGACTGCCACCACCAGGCATCTACTAATGGACAACCTCAAAGCCACCATCTCCTGGGTGTTACCCTGGGGATTACATTCAATTGGTCAAAGTCTGTCTTGCTGCCCTCTCAACGCATAAAGTTCATAGGAGCAGAGATAGACTCAAGATTGATGCGTATTTCTTCCTGCCGAAAGGATCCAAACTTTACAGGGCCAAGTTCAAGCTCTGATCTCGAGATCCAAAGCCCCAGCCAGGATGGTTCTACAAGTTCTAGGCTCAATGTCTGCCACGGTTCTTTTAGTCCCTCTGGCAAGATTGCACATGAGGATTCTTCAGTGGCTATTGTCAACGCAATGGTCCTTTCAGGATCTTCCCTCAATCATCACATCATGATTACGGATATATGCAAAGGGACCTTCGCTGGTGGCTTCAGACATCCAATTTGGATCAAGGAAACCCTTTGTTCTTCCCTCTCCAGTGGTTACCCTGACGACAGATGCCTCCCAGATAGGGTGGGGGCATTGTCTGGGCAGGCTAGTTCAGGGCTCCTGGCTTCCAGATCAAGCTCTTCTCCACATCAATGTGTTGGAGATGAGGGCTGTACTTCTATCCCTACAAGCCTTACACAAGTTTCTTCCTCAGGGCATCATCGCCATCCACACAGACAACATGTCGGTGGTTTGGTATCTGAACAAACAAGGAGGGACCAGATCATACCCCTTTGCAGAGAGCCCATGAGAGTGTGGGAATGGGCTGTAGCTACCAACCGCTTCTTGGTAGCGACCCACATCCCGGAAAGTCAAATATATTGGCAGACAAATTGAGCAGGACAATTCTCTCTCCTCACGAGTGGTCTCTAAACCACACAGTAGCAGCTCAGGTTTTCAGGAGATGGGGGACGCCGTGCTGCGACCTATTTGCAACTCCATTAAACACCAAGTGCCAAAGGTTCTTCTCCTTGATCCCACATCAGGAGTACCAGCCATGGATGGTCTAGCACAAGCTTCGGCAACAGGGCTACTTTATGCCTTTCCTCCAATTCCGCTACTTCCCAGAGTTATTCAAAAAGCCTCTCAACTGGGGTCTTCAATGATACTGATTGCCCCGTACTGGCCTCGTCAGGTATGGTTTCCCTACCTGAAGAAGCATGCAGTGGACGATCCGTGGACTTTAGACCTGATTCCGGACTTGCTAATCCATCAGTCGGGACTTGACATCAGTCCCTTCAATCTTTGAAATTGACAGCTTGGCTCCTCCACTTCCGACTTTAGTTAGAAGGCACACACTAGACCCGGAAGTTGTTCACATTTTATCTTCGGCCCACGAACCCACCACTAACAAATTGTACCTTAGTAAGTGGAAGAGGTTTGCTATCTGGGCTCAACTCAAGGGCTTAGACCCTATCACTGCTCCTGTCCCAGAGGTCTTGAAATTTTTAACATCCCTGTTTAATCAGGGATCTTCTGTCTCAACTATTAAAGTCCAACTAGCGGCTATCTCTAAATTCCACGAATCCATGGATCCTCCTTTGATGAGCAGCAGACTATGCAAAACTTTCATTAAAGGTGCGAGCCTATTAAGACCACCAATTTTTCATCCTGCACCTCCGTGGGATCTTGATTTGGTGCTTTGCATTAACATCTCCCCTTCGAGCCGGCTGCTACATGCGAGTTAAAATATCTGTCTTGGAAATCTGACTTCTTGGTTGCAATTACTTGCAAGAAGAGTTTCAGAGCTTCAAGCCCTGTCTATTAAGCCACCGTACTTGATTTTCCACAAGGATAGAGTATCACTTAGGCCTAATCCATCCTTTGTCCCAAAGGTCTGTTCTAGTTTCTGCCTCCAACAATCTCTAGAGCTACCGGTTTTCTTCCCAAAATTCTCCAATGAAGCAGAATACACTCTTCATAAATTGGATGTTCACAGGCAATTACGCTTCTATTTAGACAGGACTCAGCAACTTCGTAAGTCAGACCAGTTGTTTGTGTCCTTCTCAGATAATAAACTGGGCCAAACCATCACAAAATCTACTATCTCAAAATGGATCAGAGATTGCATAACTCAGGCTTATTCTTCTTTGAATAAGCAACTTACAACATCTATCAAGGCTCATTCTACCAGAGCTATGGCTACTTCTATAGCTTTTCATTCCAAGCTCGCTATATCGGAAATCTGTGCTGCGGCTACTTGGTCCAATCCGCACACTTTCATTTCCCACTACAAATTGGATGTGGCATCTAAAGGACGAGCTTCATTTGGTTCCACGGTACTCAGGAGTGTTTTCCAGTGAGCCACCCAGGATTCAGGTGCTAGGGACGCTGTCCCATCATTCAGAATGTAGGCGAGATAGGATCACATAACATCTTTTAGTTATGTACTCACCATAACTTCAGATGTTTGGGATCCATCTCCACATTCTAATACCCACCCTCCTTCCCCTGCCTTGGAGATCAGAAGAGATTGAACGGTTTTGAGTTCTACTGTTTTATCTTGTTTCATCTGACGATGTTATATAAGCAGGGTATGCATGTGTGCATGTATGCGGACAAACTAGATCTGGGGGACTGGTAGTGGTGCATCCTGGGATATGGTAAGCTCAGCCAGTAAGAGACTTCGCTCTTTGGCATAAGCGTGCCGAGTCGGAGCCGAGGGATCGGCTCCGAACCCATCATTCAGAATGTAGGCGAGATGGATCCCAAACATCTGAAGTTATGGTGAGTACATAACTAAAAGTTTCCCCCCATATGCAAACATCTTCCACAGATACACAAGTTGTTCATACAAACAGGAAATGTTATGGCAATAATGACCTGCAAACACTGCTATCGGCACCAAATAATGTGCATCTGACAGTTAAACATATGGGTGTAGAGGTCAACACTAGGCTGTTTGCCCTAGGGAATGACAGCTTATCCAGAGTGTGTGTGTGTGGGTGATTGTGGTTGGTCTGCGTGCAAGTCTGTGTGAGGGAAATGTTCCTTTTAGCAACTGGGAAAACACACCACAGGATGCTCATTCCCCTTTCTAAACACCGATGATGTCAGCACCCTATAAGTATATCAGGAGAAAGAAAATCTCCCATTAATCCGAATAGCGCGCTCTGCTAATGCGTCCGTCTCTAGTGTCATAACATAGTTAGGTAGGGGTTTGAATCCAGCAAGTGTGTGTGAAGGGGGGTTAGTGTGTGTGTAAGTGTGTATGAAAGGAACATCCCTTTTAGCAACTGTGAAAACATACCACAGGATGCCCATTCCCCTTTCTAAACACTGATGATGTCAGCACCCTATAAGTATATCAGGAGAAAGGAAATCTCCCAGTAATGCGAATAGCGCGCTCTGCTAATGCGTCTGTCTCTAGTGTCATACCATAGTTAGATAGGGGTTTGAATCCAGCAAGTGTGTGTGAAGGGAGGTTAGTGTGTCTGTAAGTGTGTATGAAAGGAACATCCCTTTTGGCAACTGGGAAAACACACTATAGGATGCACATACCCCTTTCTAAACAATAGCACAATTATTTATGGCTTTTGATTCCAGACATGTCACATGTGTTTTGCTCACACAGAATGCCTATGTGTGCGGGTTGTTTCTCACAATAATGCATGACGTCGATTAAACCAGTTATGGCAATGCACACATGATGTATGTGTGTGCCAAATACACATATGTACCTGTGACCTTCAATAGTTACCATGTGTGATGCCTGCCACATGTGAATACATGGTATTTGCACTGGGTAACATTATGACTGTGGTCTTCTGTGCAGGTGCTGCATGTGGGATGTGTATATACAGTGTGAGATGTAGATGCTATCAACCTAGTAGTGAGGGATACACACCTGGTCTGGGGCATATAGTCTACATGTTGTTGATGAACAGGTGCTGCATGTTTTCACCTGTTGTGGGAGTGGTAAGAAGTTGTTCCATAGCAATGTAGTGACTGCATGCTAAGAACCTTTCAGCTAGGGTGATGTCCTTCAAGGATGCATCTGCAGTCCTTACAAATGGGTTGCCCTGTCGTCAGGCAGCCCTTCGGTCGGCTGGATTCCAAAGTCTGGGTCTGGCTTCGGCTGGTGTCGCACTTCACCCGACGTCATAGCTGCAGTTGTTCGGGTATAAAGGCATCAGCCGACGCCATTTTCCTCAGTCTTTCTTGCCGTGGCCAAGCAGAAGCTGTTCGCAAGTGCCGGTCGGTCAGATCCAGAGATTACTACTACCGAATACTTCTACTACTACTACCGAAGACTTCTAAAAAGCTAAGTACCCCATTGGGGACTCTTTCTTGCCTCAGCCGATGTCAGAAAAAGTAAATAACTGTTTAACTTGTGGGAAACAAATACCTCATAAAGATTTCCGCTCTTACTGCTTACCTTGTTTAGGCCCAGACCACGACGTAGCAGCTTGTCTAGCCTGTGCTTCTTTTAACCGGCGGACGCTTAGACGTCGGTCGGAATTTGCTGAGCAGTTTTTTGGCTCTGATTTTGCTTATATTATGCCGTCGGATCCTCCGACTTCACAAATTTCCAAAAAATGCAAGGAAAAGGACCGACACTCGCGGTCCGCGGTTTCGGCCGAAACCGCGGTTAGGCCAACCGCGAGTGTCTCTGTTTCGGCTGAAACCGAGCAAGCGGTTCTTCCTTCAGCCGAAAACATGCCTTCTACCGAGGCCTCTTCCAGCCTGGTGGAATCGGCTTCTGAAATCCAACCTGCAGTTGTGGTTTCTCAGGAATTATCTGACACTATTCCCTTGGATATTTCAACCCCTGCACGTGGAGCTGCTAGGCCTCCTGCAGCCATGTCCATTAAGGCTTTTGCCAGGGCTAAAGCAGCTAAAGCTACAAAATCTGTACCTGTTAAGACCCCCTCTCACAGGCCCAGCTCCAGTTTCCAAATGCTTTCTCTAGCAGAGGATCTCATTTCTTTAATCCGGGGATCCCAACCTCACCCAGACAGG
Organism: Protopterus annectens; assembly: GCF_019279795.1. Taxonomy (NCBI): domain Eukaryota; kingdom Metazoa; phylum Chordata; order Ceratodontiformes; family Protopteridae; genus Protopterus; species Protopterus annectens. Next base: position 956,949,642 of record NC_056743.1, on the reverse strand, counting down.
GCCTCTCACCCTCCTCCAGAGAAGAGGCCTAGAGCAGAGCCCCCTGAGCCAGTTTCCACAGATGATTCCTCTGATGATTCAGATAATACAGACCCTCCAGAGGCTCCTTATTCCCCTTATGAAGACTCTGATGCTGAAGAGTCCATCCCTTCTGCCTCTCCACCTGAGGAATTTTCCTTTGGGGAAACCTTGCATGCTATGAGGGAACAATTCCAGTGGCAGGGTCAAGATTTTTCAGACTCCAGAAAAAGGCTTAGAACCTTTTTGCATTTACCACAACATGGGCCTTTAGCTATACCCCCAGATGTCCTTCAAGGATGCATCTGCAGTCCTAACAAATGGGTTGTCCTGTCGTCGGGCAGCCCTTCGGTCGGCCGGATTCCAAAGTCTGGGTCTGGCCTCGGCTGGTGTCGCACTTCACCCGACGTCATCTCTGCTGGTCTTCGGGTATAAAGGCATCAGCCAACGCCATTTTCCTCAGTCTTTCTTGCCGCGTGGCACCCGAAGCAGAAGCTGTTCGCAAGTGCCGGTCGGTCAGATCCAGAGATTAATACTACCGAATACTACTTCGAAGACTTCTAAAAGCTATGTACCCCGTTGGGGACTCTTTCTTGCCTCAGCCGATGTCAGAAAAAGTAAATAACTGTTTAACTTGTGGGAAACAAATACCTCATAAAGATTTCCACTCTTACTGCTTACCTTGTTTAGGCCCAGACCACGACGTAGCAGCTTGTTTAGCCTGTGCTTCCTTCAACCGACGAACGCTTAGGCGTTGGTCGGTGTTTGCTGAACAGTTTTTCGGCTCAGATTTTGCGTACATTATGCCGTCGGATCCTCCGACTACTCAAATTGTTAAGAAACGCAAAGAAAAGGACCGACACTCGCGGTCCACGGTTTCGGCCGAAACCACGGTTAAGCCAACCGCGAGTGTCTCTGTTTCGGCCGAAACCGAGCAAACGGTCCAATCTTCAGCCGAATCCATGACTACTACCGAGGCCCCTTCTACCCTTGTTGAATCGGCCTCCGAAGTTTTGCCTACTAATGTGGTTTCTCTAGAATTATCGGACACCATCCCTTTGGATATCTCTACCCCAGCACGTGGTGCTGCTAGGCCTCCTGCAGCCATGTCTATAAAGGCCTTTGCCAGGGCTAAAGCAGCCAAAACTGCTATGTCTGTGCCTGTTAAGCCCCCCTCTCACAGGCCCAGTTCCAGCTCCCAAATGCTTACTCTGGCAGAGGATCTCATCTCTTTAATAAGGGGATCCCAATCTCACCCAGACAGGGCCTCTCACCCTCAAGAAAAGAGACCAAGAACAGAGCCCCCTGAGCCAGTGTCCTCAGATGACTCTTCTGATGATTCAGACAATACAGACCATCCAGAGGCTCCTTTTTCTACTTATGAAGATTCTGATGCTGAAGAATCTATTCCTTCTGCCTCTCCACCAGAGGAATTTTCCTTTGGGGGAAACCTTACATGCCATGAGAGAGCAATTCCAATGGCAGGGACAAGATTTCTCAGATTCAAGAAAAAGGCTTAGGACCTTTTTACACTTACCGCAACATAGGCCCTTAGCTATACCTCCAGTTCTTCCTGTTGTGGATGATGCATTTAATGATGGTTGCACTGCTCCTGATACTTTACCTCCAGCCCCTGCTAAGCCCGACAGGTTTTACAGGGTACCGGACACTCATCACCACTTATACAAGGCTCCTTTTGCAGATCCTGAGACTATCTCCCAGGGGCCTAAGGCAGTAGCTTCGACCTCAGCTAAAAACCCTCTCCCTTCTGATAGGGAATCCAGGTCCTTAGAGAGATGGGGTAAAAAAGTATACACCTCTGCTACTCTCTCAGCTAGAGCTTTGAACTGTTTCATATGATCCAATACCAAGAGTTTATGCTTGATCAGTTAACTAAGAAACTGTCCTCTGATGATTCCTTAGATAAGAAATATGTTCTAGAAATGGTGAATAACATTCAGCAGGTTAGTAACCATTCTTTAAAATGTGGTTATGATGCACTGGAGGCTTCATTTAGATCAGCCATGACTGGCACAGTTATAAGAAGGCATGCATGGTTGAAAGAGCAGGTCTTGCCGGATCATGTTAAAGCAAAGCTATTAGATGCTCCTATGGATAAGGTCAGTCTATTTGGTTCTCCTGCCCAACAAGTAATGAAGAAAATGGAAGAGAAGGCAAAATCTGTACAAACAGTTAAAGATTTCTTACAGGTACAGCCCCCAAGGTTCAGCAGGAACTGGCCTTCCAAAAATTGGTCCTTTCCAGACTCCTCTAAAAATCAGAGAGGCAGGAATAGACGTGCCAGAGGCAGAAATCAATCCAGAGGAGGTGCCTACAGGGGACGCCAGTGGCAAGGCAATAACCAACGAGGCACAGATACAACCACTACCACTGCAACAGGACAATCACAGTGACTTGGCTCTAACAACGCCTACCAGGGAACAAATAGTAGCACCCTTAGGCGGAAAGTTAGCCTTATTTTCCAAAAACTGGCACTATATCACAAGAGACAACTGGATTTTGCAAACTATAGACCAAGGCTACAGGTTTCATTTCCACACCTTACCAGCAAAAAGAGGAATGCCAAACCTGCCACCAAATCAAAAGACAGAAGCCCTAAAACAAATAGCTCAATTAACCAAGATGAGAGCTGTGGAAAAGGTACCACCTACAGAACAGGGCAAGGGATTTTACTCCAGACTCTTCCTAGTACCAAGAAAAGAGAAAAGTTGGAGACCTATTCTCGACCTGTCCGCTTTAAACACATTCATTATTGTTCCAAAATTCAAAATGCTGACCCTACACCAACTTCTTCCCATGCTGGGCAAGGAGTATTGGCTGGTAACTCTAGATCTCAAGGAGGCATACCTGCACGTCCCCATACGACCAATTTGCAGAAGATACCTCAGATTTCTTGCAGGATCAGAGCATTATCAATTCTCAGCATTGCCCTTTGGCTTATCTACTGCGCCCAGAGTGTTCACGAAATGCCTGGCATCAGTAATTGCTCATTGCAGGCTTCAGGGAATCCAAATTTATCCATACCTGGACGACTGTCTGATACAAGCGGACAACAAAAGCAAGCTGACACAAGACCTACAAAGAGTCATTTGCTTACTACAAGCCCTGGGATACACAGTCAATTTAAAAAAGTCAAAACTGATACCATCCCAGACAATAACATTCTTGGGTGCAGAATTGGACACAGTAAAACAGATGGCATTCCTAACTGCAGAAAAACAAGAACAACTTCCTCTTTACTTCTTGGCACTAACAAAGCAGAACAAACTAACAGCAAGGAAAGTACTGCAGGCCTTGGGCTTTATGGCATCCTGCATAATCTTGGTCCCCCATGCCAGACTGCATATGAGAAAGCTACAGTGGTACCTAAAGAATTTATGGTCTCAACACAAGCACAGCTTAGAAACCGAAATACCACTAATCCCATGCCTGAAACAAGAGTTCCTATGGTGGGCTCAGGCATGCCAGTCAAACCCAGGCTTGTCCTTCCACAACATTCAAGCAAGCCAAACCATCACAACGGACGCCTCAGACCTCGGTTGGGGGGCCCACATGCTGGACAAGTGCATTCAAGGCTTATGGACTCCAGATCAACTACACCTGCACATAAATCAAAATGAAATGCTGGCAGTAAAACTAGCAATCCAGAATTTCAGACCATTCCTCAAAGAGGGCCAATTGATGATAAGGACAGACAACACCACAGTCATGTGGTACATCAACAAACAGGGAGGCACTCATTCATACCCCCTATGCCGAATGGCTCTGGACCTGTGGAATATGGCTCTGAGCTACAACATTCAATTACAGGCAATATTTGTACCGGGAAAAGAAAACATCCTAGCAGACATGTTAAGCAGAACTACCTCGGATGCTCACGAATGGATGCTACACTCGGACATCTTCAAGGCCATCACAAAGAAATGGGGAATGCCACAAATAGACCTCTTTGCATCCCCACTCAATCACCAGCTCAAGAAATTCTGCACAAGGACATACCACCCACTTGCTTGGAAGGTGGACTCTCTATCCTTCAATTGGAAAGGCCTGACAGCATATGCATTTCCACCCCTTCCTTTGATGCACAAGGTACTACTGAAAATCAAAGAGGAACGTCCAAGGATAATTCTGATAGCTCCAAATTGGCCAAGACAACATTGGTATCCATTGCTGAGGAGCATGTCTCGGGGGGAAACGTGGACACTACCCCTGATTCCTTTGATGTTAACTCAGAGCGACTACAACATCCTGCATCCAAACCTGAAAACTCTGCAACTCACTGCCTGGAACATTACATAAGAGCATCTAACCCAGATTTATCCCAAAGGGTTAAAGACATTATCCTTGAGGCCCGCAGACCTTCAACTAGAAGGAACTATGCAGGAAAATGGAAAAGGTTTGTCATTTGGAGTACGGAAAGAGGGAAAATGAGTCAAAGGTAGATATTGCCAACATCCTGGAGTATTTGGCAGAGCTCCTACATACTGGCCTGTCCTATTCCTCCATCAAGATACATGCATCAGCTATTTCTGCAGAATACAGCTTCGATCCCCCTGTCTTCTCACATCCTCTACTCAGGCAGTTCCTCAGAGGAATTAAGAATGTAAAACCTCCTAGGAAACCACCATTACCAGCATGGGACTTGAACTTTGTGCTAGAAAAATTGACACTCCCTCCATTCAAACCAGCAGCAACAGCAGATCTTCAACACCTGTCCTGGAAAACTGCTTTCCTACTGGCAATTACTTCAGCAAGAAGGGTTTCGGAACTACAGGCTTTAATGGCAGTACAACCCTTCCTAATCTTCCATCAAGATAGTGTCCATGAGAACTAATCCTACATTTATGCCTAAGGTGGTATCCAGAGTGTCTCTAAACCAGGCAATCCACCTACCTACCTTCTTTCCCAATCCACAGAACAAGGGGGAAAGACTGCTGCATATCTTGGATGTACATAGACAGTTGCGCTACTACCTGGACAGAACCAAGGGCAATAGAATAACTGACCAGCTCCTAGTAGCCTATGCAACAGGAAGGGAAGGAAAAGCAATTTCCAAACAGACAATCTCCAAGTGGATAGGAAATTGCATAAGATTCTGTTACTCCTATCATGGAAAGCAAATTCCACAGAACATAAGGCCTCATTCTACAAGGGCTACAGCCACTGCCACAGCCTTCTTACGAGGAGTGGCTACCAAGGACATTATTGAGGCTGCTACTTGGACCTCCGTGCATACATTTGCCAAGCATTATAACTTACCTCTATACTCTAGATCCCGAGCAGGGTTTGCCTCTGCTGTTTTGCAAGGGATCCTAACTACACCATAATTCTTATTCCTCCTCCCCTAGTTTGGCTATGGTATTCTACCCATTTGTTAGGACTGCAGATGCATCCTTGAAGGACATAGTACAGTTTTGTACATACCATAAATGTAGATGTCCGAACAGGATAGCATCTGCAGTCAGGATTACCCACCCTCCTTCCCCTCTGTGGTACTCCTAGGGTATTGCCCACCTAATAGCTAGCTGGGGGGGGATCTCTTATGGTGTATTTGTTTGTATATATGTACATATATGCATATTTTTTGTGTTTGCCTTCTACTTTTTGGGAAACATTGGCATTTACCCAAAAATTTAGCTATCCAAGAGGGCTACTGGCATCTGGGGCAAGAAACACTGAGGAAAATGGCGTCAGCTGATGCCTTTATACCCGAAGACCAGCAGAGATGAAGTCGGGTGAAGTGCGACACCAGCCGAGGCCAGACCCAGACTTTGGAATCCGGCCGACCGAAGGGCTGCCTGACGACAGGACAACCCATTTGTTAGGACTGCAGATGCTATCCTGTTCGGACATCTACATTTATGGTAGGTACAAAACTGTACTTTCTTTCTGTTGTAGATGATGCATTTAATGATGCTTGTACTGCTTCTGACTCATTACCTCCGGCCCCTGCTAAGCCCGATAGGTTCTACAGGGTCCCGGACACACATCACCATTTATACAAGGCTCCTTTTGCAGATCCAGAGACTATCTCCCAGGGGCCTAAGGCTGTAGCAACTACCTCTGCCAAAAATCCCCTCCCCTCTGAAAGGGAATCCAGGTCCTTAGAGAGGTGGGGTAAAAAAGTTTACACTTCTGCTACTCTGTCAGCTAGGGCCTTGAACTGTCAATTTCATATGATACAATATCAAGAATTTATGCTAGATCAGTTAACTAAAAAACTGTCCTCTGATGAACCTTTAGATAAGAAATATGTTCAGGAAATGGTACATAACATTCAGCAAGTTAGTAACCATTCTTCAAAATGCGGCTATGATGCACTGGAGGCTTCCTTTAGATCAGCCATGACTGGCACAGTTATCAGAAGGCATGCATGGTTAAAAGAGCAGGCCTTACTGGACCATGTCAAATCAAAACTATTAGATGCTCCCATGGACAAGAGCAATTTGTTTGGTTCTCCTGCACAACAGGTACTGAAGAAGATGGAAGAGAAGGCAAAATCTGTCCAAACAGTGAAAGATTTCTTACAGGTCCAACCTCCAAGGTTTAGCAGGAATTGGCCCTCCAAGAATTGGTCCTTTCCAGACTCCTCAAAAGCACAGAGAGGCAGGAATAGGCGTTCAAGAGGCAGGAACCAATCCAGGGGTGCCTACAGGGGACGCCAGTGGCAGGGCAACAACCAGCGAGGCACAGACGCAGCCACCACCACTACAACAGGACAATCACAGTGACTTGGCTCTGGCACCGCCTACCAGGGAACAACTAGAAGCACCCTTAGGCGGAAAGCTAGCTTTATTTTCAAAGAACTGGCATTACATCACAAGAGACAAGTGGATTTTGCAAACTATAGACCCAGGTTACAGGTTTCATTTCCATACTCTACCAGGAAAGAGAGGAATGCCAAACCTACCTCCAAATCAAAAGGCAGAAGCTCTAAAACAAGTAAATCAATTATTAAAAATAAGAGCTGTGGAAAAGGTACCATATATGGAGCAAGGAAAGGGCTTTTACTCCAGACTCTTCCTAGTACCAAGGAAAGAAAACAAATGGAGACCTATTCTAGATCTGTCCGCTTTAAACACATTCCTCATTGTTCCAAAATTCAAAATGCTGACCCTACAGCAGCTTCTTCCCATGCTGGGCAAGGAGTCTTGGCTGGTTACTCTAGATCTCAAGGAGGCATACCTGCACGTCCCCATACGACCAAATTGCAGAAGATACCTCAGATTTCTTGCAGGATCAGAGCATTATCAATTCTCAGCATTGCCCTTTGGCTTATCTACTGCGCCCATAGTGTTCACGAAATGCCTGGCATCAGTAATCTCTCATTGCAGGCTTCAGGGAATCCAAATCTACCCTTACCTGGACGATTGCCTGATACAAGCGGACAACAAAAACAAACTTACAGAAGACTTGAAAAGAGTCATTTACCTTCTACAAGCCCTGGGATATACAGTCAATATAAAAAAGTCAAGGCTGATTCCATCCCAAAAGATAACCTTCTTGGGTGCGGAGCTGGACACATCCAAACAAATGGCATTCCTAACAGTAGAAAAACAGGAGCAACTCCCTCTCTACTTCTTGGCATTAACAAAGCAGAACCATCTAACAGCAAGAAAAGTCCTACAGGCGTTGGGCTTCATGGCATCCTGCATAATATTGGTTCCACATGCCAGACTGCACATGAGAAAGCTACAGTGGTACCTAAAGAATTTATGGTCTCAGCACAAGCACAGCCTGGAAACTCACATTCCAATAATTCCATGCCTGAAGCAAGAATTCCACTGGTGGGCGCAGGCCTGTCAATCAAACCAAGGATTGCCCTTCCACAGCACTCAACCAAGCCAAACCATCACAACGGACGCCTCAGACCTCGGTTGGGGGGCCCACATGATGGACAAATGCATACAAGGTTTATGGACTCAAGAGCAACTGCACCTGCACATAAACCTAAAGGAAATGCTGGCAGTAAAACTGGCAATTCAGGCTTTCAAACCATTTCTTCGACAAGGCCAATTGATGATAAGGACAGACAACACCACAGTTATGTGGTACATCAACAAGCAGGGAGGCACACATTCGTACCCTCTATGCCGGATGGCCCTGGATCTCTGGAATGTGGCCCTGAGTTACAACATTCACTTACAAACAATTTTTGTACCAGGAAAAGAAAACACTCTAGCAGACATACTAAGCAGGACTACCACGGATGCCCACGAATGGATGCTGCATCCGGACATCTTCAAAACCATAACAGGAAAATGGGGTCTCCCAGAAATAGACTTATTTGCATCCCCACACAATCACCAATTAAAGAAATTCTGCACCAGGACGTACCATCCACTGGCATGGAAGGTGGACTCCCTATCCTTCAGCTGGAAAAATCTGACCGCATATGCATTCCCACCACTTCCTTTGATGCACAAGGTGCTATTGAAGATCAAGGAGGACCGTCCAAGGATCATTCTGATAGCTCCAGATTGGCCAAGGCAACATTGGTACCCATTACTGAGGAGCATGTCTCGGGAACAGATGTGGCCCTTACCCCTAGTTCCCTTGCTGTTAACTCAGAACAACTACAACACCCTGCATCCAAACCTAAAAACTCTGCAGCTGACTGCCTGGAACATTGCATAAGACAAATTAACCCAAATTTATCCCAAAGGGTTAAGGACATTATCTTAGAAGCTCGCAGACCTTCAACAAGGAAAACCTATTCAGCAAAATGGAAAAGATATCTCATTTGGAGTACTGCTAAAGGGGAAGATGTGTCTCTGGTAAACATAGCCAACATCCTGGAATACTTGGCAGAGCTATTCCACAAAGGCCTGTCCTACTCTTCCATTAAGATTCATGCATCAGCTATTTCAGCAGAATATGACTTGGATCCTCCAGTCTTCTCACATCCTCTGCTCAGGCAGTTTCTGAGAGGAATTAAAAATGTAAAGCCTCCTAGGAAGCCACCATTACCTGCATGGGACTTGAACTTTGTGTTAGAAAAATTGACACTTCCTCCTTTCGAACCAGCAGCAACAGCAGAATTGCAATACTTATCATGGAAAACTGCTTTCCTGCTGGCAATCACTTCAGCAAGAAGGGTTTCTGAGCTACAGGCATTAATGGCAGTACAGCCCTTTCTGATCTTCCATCAAGATAGAGTGTCCATGAGAACAAATCCTACTTTTATGCCTAAGGTGGTCTCCAGAGTATCTTTAAATCAGGCTATCCACCTACCTACATTCTTCCCCAATCCACAGAACAGGGGAGAAAGACTGTTGCATACCTTGGATGTACACAGGCAATTACGCTACTACCTGGACAGGACCAAGAGCAATAGAAAAACTGACCAGCTACTGGTAGCATATGCAACAGGAATGGAAGGGAAAGCAATTTCAAAACAGGCAATATCTAAGTGGAAAGGAAATTGCATTAGATTTTGTTACTCCTATCATGGAAAGAAAACTCCAGAAAACATCAGGCCTCACTCTACAAGAGCTACAGCCACTACCACAACTTTTCTACGAGGAGTGGCTACCAAAGACATTTTAGAGGCTGCTACTTGGAGCTCCGTGCATACATTTGCCAAGCATTATAATTTACCTTTATACTCTAGATCCCGAGCAGGTTTTGCCACTGCTGTTTGCAAGGGATCTTAACTACACCATAATTCTATCTTTCCTCCTCCCCCAGTTTGGCTATGGTATTCTATCCATTTGTAAGGACTGCAGATGCATCCTTGAAGGACATAGTACAGTTTTGTACCTACCATAAATGTAGATGTCCGATAGGAATGCATCTGCAGTCAGGATTACCCTCCCTCCTTCCCCTCTGTGGTACTCCTAGGGTATTTGCCCATCTTGTAGCTAGCTGGGGGAATCTATTATGGTGTATTTGTTTGTATATATGTACATACATGCTTATTTTTTGTTTGCTCTCTACTATTTGGAATCATTTGCATTTATCCAAATTCAGCCTTCCTAGAGGGCACCTGGCATCTGGGGCAAGAAACACTGAGGAAAATGGCGTCGGCTGATGCCTTTATACCCGAACAACTGCAGCTATGACATCGGGTGAAGTGCGACACCAGCCGAAGCCAGACCCAGACTTTGGAATCCGGCCGACCGAAGGGCTGCCTGACGACAGGACAACCCATTTGTAAGGACTGCAGATGCATTCCTATCGGACATCTACATTTATGGTAGGTACAAAACTGTACTTTGTAGCTACAGTAATTCATTAGCATTCAGCAATATGTCCGCATTCCTGGTGAGGGTATGATGCCAACCAAGGTCAGGGTTCTACCAGCCTGTGCCACTTGCTCAGTGAGCCCTTCCATGTTCCCTATCATGTATTCCAGTGAGGGATATCACACGTCAGCTGTAGTGGCATGGACAATGACTGAGTCATATGTGTCCATGCAACTGACTGACCTGTATGCTTGTGTTATGTGGTGGACCATAGTGCCCCATGAGCATATCACTGTGACCTTCACCTTGTCCAGCCTGGTGAGCATGACCTCACTGTACCGGACAATAAAAGTACCTAACACAACTGCAGCAGGAGTGTTGTATAGCTATACAGACTGTGCTTGTTTGGCATACAGGATTTGTGTGCTATGTGTTATGCGTGCTGTGTTCAGGCCTAACGTATGCCTGTGTGCCAGCTGCAGAGGTGTCTGCCACTCAGGCAGGATGCCATTCTTAGGCTCCACTAATGGCCCGGTGTGTTCCCTTGCTTGTATTGCTGTCAGTGTAGGTCTACATCATACTGGTATTGCAGTCACTGTAGTATTTCATGCCACCTGACAGGTTATGCCAGTACTGGGTTCAGAGTGCTTAGTCCACAGTTTGACTGTGTTTCCATCTCATACATGTGTTGTACATCCATGGGTAGGGGATAGGGTTGACTGTGTACATGTGGCAGCTGTGACATTACTACATGACTCACATATTCCACAACTGTACCATAGAGGTGACTGACAACTGACCTTTGCACATGCTACCATAGTATTGAGATTGCATTGGTGATTAACAGCACATAGGGCCAATGGTGAACAAGATACATAGGTTCATAGGTTCATACTAGGCTATCTGCCCTAGGGCATTTATAAACCTAGCCAGAATGTGTGTGGCTTTCACCATGCATTGTAAATCTATCTTGCTATGCCCTTTTCCAAGGTTAGTATACTGTGCCTCTGTCTAACAGTGACACATAAGTGATACCCAGGGTAAACCTACAATGTCCCATCCAGTCATTAATATTCCTCTTGCAGACAGTCACTGAGTGACTCTGCCTAACCTGTATTGGGATAATATTCCAGAGTGAAGGGAGCCTCTGAGTTATGAATGTGTCCCTCCAGCATGTCCTATGTATATCACTTCTGAGGTTCAAGTCTTTCCAGCGTGTAGCTTGATGGGATTTGGATATTCTGAGGTGCAGCATGACCATTAAGTCAGGGTTTGACATGGCTTTATATGTCAGGCACAGATTGCCTATGAAGAGGCAGTATGCCACTGAGTAGAGCTGCTGTTTCTTTAACCAGTCAGTATGTGGCATCTGTTTGAGCCCTTTGATCCTCTTGTTGAGGTACGTATGTGGTCTTTCCAGTTGCTGCAGGTGTCTGGTAAGGTGCATGCCGACAGGGGCATTGTAGTCAATTATGGGCATGATGAGGGATGAGTAAAGAGGCACAATGTCCTCCCCTGATCTACATGTGAATCCCTTCATGATGAGGTGGCCTATATAAAATGTTTTTCTAACCACTTTGGCCATGTGGTTGTCAAATGAGAGAATGCTATCAACTTGTGTACCCCAAGGTCCAGAATTCCTTCTTCTGTACTTAATGGATTAACACATATGTGGTACTTTGTGGTCACTTTGTTTTTGCCAAAGGGGATGACTATACACTTTTTGGCATTCAGCTTGAGGCCATGGCTTTGGCACAAGTCGTCTGTTTCTAAGAGGCCCTTTTGGAGGATGCGTGTGTTGGCTGGAGAGTTGATTATGGCGTCCAGTTTGCAGTCATCTGTGACTTGCTCAGCCACAGTCCTTCCATGTTGGCCTGTACCTCTGATAAATATATACTGAACAAGACAGATCCCAGGGCTGAGCCTTGTGGGACACCACTTGTAACTGGTTTTGAGGCTGACATGGCTCCAGCAATTCTAACCATGTGTGTTCTGCCCTTGAGCCACTGTGCAATATATGTAGTGACATAGGGGTTAATATGTACACTGGTGAGCTTCCCTAGAATGCACAAGTGGGGTATTGTATCAAAGGCTTATGCAAGGTCCAGGTAGGCTGTGTGGACCACCTTCCCCTTGACAGTGGCCTTGGTGATTGTTTCAAAGAAATCAAACAGGTTTGAGAGGCAGGATCTGCCATTAACAAAGCCAAACTGTGTATGATGCAGTGTCTGTAGGTCCCCAATATCTATATTTATGAGGTTCATGATGATCCTTGCCATAGCTTTGCAGACCAAGCTATTCAGACTTATGGGGCGATAGTGTCCAGGATCCGTTAAGGCACCACCTAAATGTAGAGGGACCACTGTTGCTGTACGCCACTCTTTGGCCACATATTGTGTAGTAAGGCTGGGATTGAACAGTAGTGTTATGTCTGGGTGTAGCTCTTCTTGGAGTTCATGTAGGACACAGCCTGGGACACTGTCTGGTCCCATTGATGCAGTGTTTATTGCTTTGGAGAGGGCAGCTCTTATCTGAGCATCTGAGATGTCAGGGGGGCAGCACTCTGCTGGGAGAAATATTTGCCCTTTTGGTGTGGAGGGGGGGAGAAGTTAGCAGTGAACCTGTCCACTAAGATGTTGGCAATGTCTGTGTGTTTGGTATTTCTTTTGACATCTTGGACTACCTCTGAGCATAACTGGGAATTACCACCCAGGTTCCTAACATAACTAAAGAAAGCCTTGTGATTATCCTCGGTGTCTTGTGGAATCTTCTCTCAAAGATGGCCTTAGACAATCGTATGAGTGCCTGTAGTTTTCTTCTAATACTCATCAGTGATGCCTTCACATTTTGGGAGTTTGTTGTATCATTTAGTAGCTTCATCCTTCTATTGTATAGTTTGTTTATGGCTGGTGTCCACCACACAGGACGTCTGCCTTTGGAGGATTGGGTCTTGCTTTTATTTGGGATTGCATGATCCATGCATTCCTGAAGGTGTCCATAGAATGCCTTTATACAGGTATCTGCAGTCTGGTCCATATATTGAACAGGCCTGGGGGCTTTGAAGGTTTCCACATCATTTATGAGGAGTGTGAACATGCTTTACATGAGTTGTTGACTGTATTCTTCTGTGCAGGGGGTGGCCTTGGGATGTGAATATCCAGTGAGATTAGTTTATGGTCTGATCTTACCAGTGAGGGATACACTTCTGGTCTGGAGCATAGAGTCCCCATGTTGGTGATAATCAGGTTCAGTATGTTTTCCCCTCTTGTGTGAGTGGTAACAAGTTGTTCCATAGCATTTTGGTATATAACTTCTAGTAATCTTTGGGCTAGGGTGTTGGAGCTACAGTCATGCTCCCAGTCTATGTTTGGGTAGTTTAACTCACCCAATATAATGGTGTATGGACAGACCTACATATTTCCAACTGTTCTCAGGAAGGCCAAGTGCGGTTCTTGTGTTTGTGAGGGTGGTCTGTAGCAGGCTATAACCTGGAAGGCAGATGTCCTTCAAGGATGCATATGCAGTCATCACATATGGGTTGTCCTGCCTCAGGCAGCCCTTCGGTCGGCTGGATTCCAAAGTCTGGGTCCGGCGTCGGCTGATGTCGCCCTTTCCTCGACGTCAGAGCGCCTGGGGTATAAAAGCGGCAGCCGACGCCATCTTCCTCAGTCTTTCTTGCCGCATGGTGCCCGAAGCAGAAGCAGTTCGCAAGTGCCGGTCGGCCAGCTCCTGTATTTCAGCTAACCGAAGACTTCAAAAGCTAAGTACCCCGTTGGGGACTCTTTCTTGCCTCAGCCGATGTCAGATAAAGTTAATAATTGCCTAACTTGTGGGAAACAAATACCTCATAAGGATTTCCACTCTTACTGCCTCCCCTGCCTAGGCCCAGACCATGACGTCTCGGCCTGTTCAGCCTGTGCTTCCTTCAATCGACGCACTCTTAGGCGTCGGGCGGAGTTTGCAGAGGAATTTTTTGGGGCTAGTTTCTCCTACAACATGCCGTCGGAGACTCCGACTCCTCATTTAGCTAAGAAACGGAAGGACAAGGACCGACACGCGCGGACCGCGGTTTTGGCTGAAACCACGGCTAGGCCTACCGCGAGTGTCTCTGTCTCGGCTGAAACAGAGTCCTTGGTACTTCCGACCACCGATACCGCTCAACCGACAACCCCGGAGGCCCCTACTGAGTCGGTTATTGAATTTCCTTCAGAAACTGGTGTCTTGGAAACTTCCGACACCATTCCTCTAGACAAAACTACACCAGCACGTGGTGCTGCCAGGCCTCCTGCTTCCATGTCCATTAAGGCATTCACCAGGGCTAAAGCAGCTAAACACACAAAAACTATGTCTCCCAGGGTTATTCCTCAGGGACCCTCTACAGGTTCACAGATACTTAGTTTGGCAGAATACCTTATTTCCTTAATTAGGGGCTCTCAGCCCCATCCGGACAGGGGCTCTCAACCTCCTCTAGACAAAAGGCCCAGGGTTGAGCCCTCTGATCCCCACTCCTCAGATGAGGCCTCTGAAGGCTCTGCCCTCTCTGACTACCAGGAGGACGCTTTTTCGGACTACGAGGATTCTGATGCAGAGGAATCTATCCCCTCGGCCTCCCCTCCTGAAGAACTATCCTTCAGGGAAACCCTTCATACTATGAGAGAGCATTTCAAATGGCAGGGCCAGGAATTCTCTGATTCCAGGAAGAGATTAAGGACTTTTCTGCATTCACCTCAGCATAGACCTTTGGCTATTCCTCCTGTTTTGAATGTCATAGATGATGTGTACTCTGAGTCTAGCATAACCCCTGACACTCTTCCTCTGGCTCCTGTAAAACCTGATAGGTACTACAGGGTCCCGGACTCGCATCATTTTCTTTACAAGGCCCACTCTGCTGATCCAGAAACTATTTCACAGGGCCCTAAAGGGGTTGCAGCTGCCACTTCTAAAAATCCACTTCCCTCTGAAAGGGAGTCCAGGGCTTTAGAGAGATGGGGTAAAAAAGTGTATACTTCTGCTACTCTTTCTGTAAGGGCATTAAATTGTCAATTTCATATGATACAGTACCAAGAGTATTTGTTAGATGAATTGCATAAGAAACTGTCTTCTCCTGAACCCCTAGATCGCAAATCACTTCAGGATCTGGTGCATAATTCCCAGCAGGTTAGCAACCATTTCTTACAGTGTGGATGTCCTTCAAGGATGCATCTGCAGTCCTAACATATGGGTTGTCCTGCCTCAGGCAGCCCTTCGGTCGGCCGGATTCCAAAGTCTGGGTCTTACCTCGGCTGATGTCGCACTTCACCCAACATCATAGCTGCTGTGAATTGGGTATAAAGGCATCAGCCGACGCCATCTTCCTCAGTCTTTCTTGCCGCGCGGTGCCCGAAGCAGAAGCTGTTCGCAAGTGCCGGTCGGTCAGATCCAGAGATTTCTACTACCGAAGACTTCTAAAAAGCTAAGTACCCCGTTGGGGACTCTTTCTTGCCTCAGCCGATGTCAGAAAAAGTAAATAATTGTTTAACTTGTGGGAAACAAATACCTCATAAGGATTTCCACTCTTACTGCCTTCCTTGCTTAGGCCCTGACCACGACGTATCAGCTTGTCTAGCCTGTGCTTCCTTCAACCGACGGACACTTAGACATCGGTCGGAGTTTGCAGAGGAGTTTTTTGGTCCCGCTTTTGCTTACAAAATGCCGTCGGAGACCCGACTTCACAATTAGCTAAAAAGCGTAAGGAAAAGGACCGACACTCGCGGTCCGCGGTTTCGGCCGAAACCACGGTTAAGCCAACCGCGAGTGTCTCGGTTTCAGCCGAAACCGAGTCCTCGGTTCTTCCTTCGGCCGAAAACTTGCATCCGATAGCCGAGGCCTCACACAGCATGGCTGAATCCGCTACTGAACTTACCCCTGCTGTAGCAGGTTCCCAGGATTTATCAGATACTATTCCTTTAGACATATCTACTCCTGCACGTGGAGCTGCTAGGCCCCCTGCATCTATGTCTATCAAGGCTTTTTCTAGGGCTAAAGCAGCTAAATCTTCTAAGGCCTTGCCTGCTAAAACCCCCTCACACAGGCCTACCTCCAGTTCCCAAATGCTCAGCTTGGCTGAGGATCTCATTTCTTTGATCAGGGGATCCCAACCTCACCCAGACAGGGCCTCTCAACCCCCTCCTGATAAGAGGCCTAGAGCAGAGCCCCCGGATCCTGTCTCTACAGACTATTCCTCGGATGACTCAGAAAACTCAGGTCCTCCAGAAGGCCCATATTCTCCTTATGAGGATTCTGATGCAGAAGACTCCATTCCTTCTGCCTCTCCTCCTGAGGAATTTTCTTTTGGGGAACCTTACATGCTATGAGAGAGCATTTTCAGTGGCAGGGCCAGGATTTTTCAGATTCAAGGAAAAGGCTAAGGACCTTTTTACATTTACCACAGCATAGGCCTTTAGCCATTCCTCCAGTACTTACAGTTGTTGATGATGCTTATAATGATGCCTATACTGCCCCTGACTCTCTTCCCCCGGCCCCTGCCAAGCCTGACAGATATTACAGGGTCCCGGACACACACTTTCACTTGTATAAGGCTCCTATTGCAGATCCTGAAACCATTTCACAGGGCCCCAAAGCTGTAGCAGCTGCCTCTGCCAAAAACCCTCCCTCTGAAAGAGAATCTAGAGCATTAGAGATGGGGTAAAAAGTTTATACTTCTGCTACTCTTTCGGCTAGGGCCTTAAACTGTCAATTCCACATGATTCAGTATCAGGAATTTTTGTTAGACCAGCAAAATAAAAAACTGTCCTCTCCTGAACTTATAGACCGTAAGTCCCTTCAGGATTTGGTACATAACACTCAGCAGGTCAGTAATCATTCCTTAAAATGCGGCTATGATGCACTGGAGGCTTCCTTTAGATCAGCTATGACTGGAACAGTGATTAGAAGGCATGCCTGGTTAAAGGAACAATCCTTACCAGACCATGTAAAGTCAAAGCTTCTAGATGCTCCCATGGAGAAACAAAGTTTGTTCGGCTCCCCGGCACAGCAAGTGCTAAAGAAGGTGGAAGAAAAAGCAAAATCTGTCCAAACAGTCAAGGATTTCTTACAGGTCCAGCCTCCTAGGTTTAGTAGAAATTGGCCTACGAAGAATTGGTCCTTTCCAGACACCTCCAGAGCACAGAGAGGCAGAAATAGGCGCCCAAGAGGCAGAGGTCAATCCAGAGGTGCCTACAGGGGACGCCAGTGGCAGACTAACAACCAGAGAAGTACTGCCACAGATTCAGCTACGACCACCCCCACAGGACAGACACACTGACTTGACTCTGATACCGCCTACCAGGGAACAACTGCAAGCACCCTTAGGCGGAAAGCTTGCTTTATTTTCCGTAAACTGGCATTACATTACAGGAGTCAAATGGATTTTACAGACAATAGACAAAGGCTACAGGTTTCACTTCCACACTCTACCAATAGAGAGGAATGCCAAACCTACCACCAAACCAAAAAACAAACGCTCTAGCACAAATCAACCACCTACTAAGGATGAGAGCTATAGAAAAGGTACCGCCTATGGAACAAGGGCAAGGATTTTACTGCAGACTTTTCCTGGTACCAAGAAAAGAAAAACAATGGAGACCTATTCTCGACTTGTCCACACTGAATACTTATCTCATTGTGCCAAAATTCAAAATGCTGACTCTACAGCAACTCCTTCCCATGCTGGGCAAGGGGTCTTGGCTGGTAACTCTAGACCTCAAGGAGGCATACCTGCATGTCCCTATCAGACAAAGTTGCAGAAGACACCTCAGATTTCTTGCAGGTTCAGAGCATTATCAATTCTCAGCATTGCCCTTTGGCTTATCTACTGCGCCCAGAGTATTCACGAAATGCCTGGCATCAGTAATTGCACACTGCAGACTTCAGGGGATTCAAATATACCCATATCTGGACGACTGCCTAATACAAGCGGACAGCTAGCAAACTTTGTTAAAACACTTGGAATATGCCATCCGCCTACTTCAGGCCTTGGGATATACAGTCAACATTCACAAATCAAGACTTGTTCCATCCCAAAGGATAACCTTTCTAGGTGCAGATCTAGACACAACCAAACAAATGGCTTTCCTCACAGAAGAAAAACAAAGACAACTACCGGATTACTTCAAGAATCTGACAAGACAAACTCAGCTAACTGCAAGGAAAATCCTGCAGGCCCTGGGTTACATGGCATCTTGTATTCTTCTGATCCCACAAGCAAGGCTGCATATGAGGAAATTACATTGGTACCTAAGCAGTTTATGGACTCAGCACAGTCACAGCTTAGAAACTTTGATCCCACTCTTTCCATGCTTCCAAAAGGAATTTCTGTGGTGGGCTCAAGCAAGCCAGTCAAACAGGGGTCTACCCTTCAGCAAAGCAATAGCCAGCCAAATCATTACAACGGATGCTTCAGACCACGGTTGGGGAGCACACATGGAGGGCAGATGTATTCAAGGACTATGGTCACAAAAGGATCTACACATGCACATAAACCAAAAGGAAATGCTGGCAGTGATGCATGCAATCGAGACCTTCAAACTCTTTCTGCATCAAGGCCACCTGCTAATAAGGACAGACAACACCACAGTTATGTGGTACATAAACAAGCAAGGAGGTACCCATTCCTACCCTCCTTGCAGACTGACAATGAATCTATGGGAGCTTTCCCTGAAACTCAATATAGAGCTGCAATCACAGTTTGTACCAGGAAAAGACAATATACTGGCAGACAGCCTAAGCAGAAATATCACGGATGCACACGAATGGATGCTGCACCCCAACATCTTCCATCAGATAACACAAATCATGGGGGAGGCCGGACATAGATCTTTTTGCTTCCCACCACAATCATCAGCTGAAGAAATTCTGCTCAAGGACATACCACCCACAAGCATGGAAAGTGGACACCCTCTCTTTCAGTTGGAGAAATCTAACAGTGTATGCATTTCCACCTCTTCCTCTAATGACCAAGGTGTTACTGAAGATCAGGACAGAGCAGCCAAAGGTGATTTTGATAGCTCCGGACTGGCCAAGACAGCATTGGTACCCACTGCTAAAGAGCATGTCACGTACGAAACCGTGGCCTCTTCCTCTATGGCCCTTCTACTGACACAGCACAATTACAAAACTCTGCATTCCAACCTGAAAACCTTACAACTATCAGCCTGGAAAATACCTTAACTCCTCCTCAAGATAAGCTATCCCAGAGAGTGAAGGATATCATCATGGAAGCTCGCCGCCCTTCCACAAGAAAGGCATATTTAGCAAAATGGAAAAGATTTCTCATTTGAAACACCACAAAGGGCCTAGATCTGTCAGTAATGAGCATGTCACATATCCTGGAATACTTGGCAGAAATGTTTCACAATGGTCTGTCTTCTTCTTCCATAAAAATTCATGCTTCAGCAATTTCAGCAGAGTACAATACTGAGCCACCTGTCTTCTCTCATCCTCTACTAAGACAGTTTCTAAGAGGAATCAAAAACATCAAACCTCCAAGGAAACCACCTCTACCTGCTTGGGACCTTAACTTCGTGTTGGAAAAACTAACTCTGCCTCCATTTGAACCAGCAGCATCTGCAGATCTACAGTACCTTTCATGGAAGACTGCCTTCCTTCTGGCCATAACCTCAGCAAGAAGAGTATCGGAGTTACAGGCCCTGATGGCAGTACAGCCATTCCTTATTTTTCATCAGGACAGAGTGTCATTGAGAACCAATCCTACATTTATGCCAAAGGTGGTATCCAGGGTTTCATTAAACCAAGCTATTCACTTGCCTACCTTCTTTCCAAATCCACAAAACAAAGGGGAGAAACTTCTGCACACCCTGGACATGTACAGACAGTTGCGCTACTACATGGACAGAACTAAAAGTTACAGAAAAACTGATCAGCTGTTGGTAACATATGCTGCTGGTACACAAGGTAAAGCAATTTCCAAACAGACAATTTAAAAATGGATAGGAAATTGCATTCGCTTTTGTTACTCCTTTCATGGAAAGACTGTACCAGCTAACATTAGACCTCATTCCACGAGAGCAACAGCCACCGCCACAGCCTTTTTAAGAGGGGTGGCTACCAAGGACATTTTAGAAGCTGCCACATGGAGCTCCGTGCATACATTTGCCAAGCATTACAACTTACCCTTATATTCCAGATCCAGAGCAGGCTTTGCTACAGCTGTCCTGCAGGGTATTTTAGCTACACCATCCTTTTCTTAGTTCCTCCACCCCCAGATTGGCTATGGTACTCTACCCATATGTGATGACTGCAGATGCATCCTTGAAGGACATAGTACAGTTTTGTACCTACCATAAATGTAGATGTCCGATAGGTATGCATCTGCAGTCAGGTTTTCCCTCCCACCTTCCCCTCTGTGGTATTTCATGGGTACTTCCCCTCATATACCTACCTGGGAGGATCTATTATGGTGTATTTGTTTTTATATATATATTACTGTGCATGTTTGGATTTTCAAATGCATTTCTCCAAATTTAGCCTTCCTTAGAGGGCACCTGGCATCTAGGGCAAGAAAAACTGAGGAAGTTGGTGTGTGCTGATGCTTTTATACCCCTGGCGCTCTGACGTCAGGGAATTTACGACATCAGCCGATGCCGGACCCAGACTTTGGAATCCGGCCGACCGAAGGGCTGCCTGAGGCAGGACAACCCATATGTGATGACTGCAGATGCATACCTATCGGACATCTACATTTATGGTAGGTACAAAACTGCACTTTGGTAGCCCTGAATCCGGTATTTGTTACTGCACAGATAGCAATGTTCTCCATGCTGAGGAATGTTTCGAGTGTGTGCATCATCAGGTTTAGAGTCCTGCAGTGGCATATAGGACTGCTCACGTGGACAGATGCCAGGTAAGTCATATGCAAAGTGTCACAGGCAACGTACATGTGAACAGGAGAAACAGTGACATTCTGTCAAGTGAGACATGAACATACATATAGTAAGCTATGCAGATGTCACTAGGAGTCCACAGAAGCTGTGTAACTCTGCATGGCAGGTCGGATCAGTATTCCAGGGTAACTGCAAGCAAACATGCATGCAAACATAGCTACTGTAAGCAGGGCTGCATGTAGTCCATTGTACAACAAACAAGCTGTACCGCTTTCAGTAGGTAACACTGCAAATGCTCACAAGCTGACATATGAATACTTATGTCACCAAAGGTGATACTTACCAGACCACGGACAGAAATGACATGGCCAGACACGCTGCATCCCACATGAACACATATCACAAGCAACACAGACCTCACAAAGTCAGTGTTCTTAACAGGCACAGCCCATAAGGCCAAACACAATGTGTGACACACCTATAATAGGTGATGCCATAGTCAGACACACTGATGTCCCACTCTCCAGACTGAGCAAGGTGAGGGTCACATGTAGCTACCTGTCGGGTGATAGAATGTGCCACATAACACAAGCACTCAGGTCACTGCACAGCAAGTACAAGTATGAGACAGTCATTGTCCATGCTGGTGTGAACAACCTGAGACGTACCTCCCTGGACCACGTGGAAAGAGACACAGAGGAGCTCTTACATCACCCTCTCAAACTCAGGAATCCCACACAGCCTTCATGACGACATGGGAGAGTATAGATTTCTCTGCAAACACCATCATACTGGGTGACGTCAACTACCCAAACATAGACTGTGAACATTACTCAGGCCACAATACCCAAGCTCTAGGGTTCCCATAGTTCAGAAACTCTTTAGCTATGGAACAGGTAGTCAACATTCCCACAAGAGGGGGAAATATACTAGACCTGATCATCACAAACATGAGTACAAAATGCTCACCACTTGAAGTATATCCCTCATTGTTGCATTCGAACCATATACTAATGACACTGGAGTACTGGATCCCCCACATATGCAAACCTCAAACACATCTATGTGTGTGCGGGAAATGCCCCTATTAGCAACTGTGAAAGTACACTACAGGATGCAGATTCCCCTTTTGAAACACTGATGATGTCAGCACTCATTAAAGCTCCCCAGTAATTCGTATAGCGCGCTCCACTAATGCGTCTGTCTCTAGTGTCATAACATAGTTAGGTAGGGATTTGAATCCTGCAAAGGGAATGTATGTGAGTTAGTGTGAGTGGGGTTTGTGTGTGTGCATAATGCTGTGAGGGAAAAGTGCCCTTTGCCAACTGGGAGAACACACTACAGGGTGCACATCCCTCTTCCTAAACACAGATGATGTCAGCACCCTCTAAGTACAGCATTAGAAAGGATTTCTCCCACTAATGCAAATAGCGCACTCTGCTAATGTGTCTGTCTCTAGTGTCATGACACAGTTAGGTAGGGGTTTGAATCTTGCAAATGGAAAGTATGTGTTTTAGTGTGAGTGGGGTTAGTGTGTGTGCACAATGCTGGGGGTGGGATGTGGCTTTTGCCAAATGGGGCTACTCACTGCAGGGTGCACATTTCCCTTAACAAACAGTGATGTTGACAGCACCCTATACAAACAACATGACAACAGACAACTGCCAGTACTCATTATAGTGCTACATGCTACTGTAACACGCACATGTGCCAGAACATACCTAGATATTGTTTTGAAACCTGAATGTGGCAAGTGTGTGGATGTGGGATGTTTCTGTGTGTGCATTTCCGTATGGAAAACATGTTGGATGTGGCAATCAGGGAACCACAGTACCTGATGCACATTACACTTTTAAACTAATGAGGTTGCCTGCACTCTGTGAGTACAGGTAGAGAAGAGGAAATCGGTAGTAATCCAAATAGTGCACTTTTCAAATGTGTACCTGTCGTGTCGACAGCTACTCGTGTAGGGTAATAAATAATGGAAATGGCAGGTGAGCGTGTGCATGTGTGGGGGTAGCAGGGTGTGTGTAAATGCATGTGTGACAGAACAGATACATATAGCTGAATCTGCAATACAGCACATGATGCACATTCCCATAGTCAATGGTAGCATGTGATGGTGTGCAGCTGGTACACTTTGGTAAGTAGTATGGGTGCAGATAACAATTCAGGACATTCATACAGTTACTGCAGCAGGAATGCTGGGATATACACACAATCATAGTGGAACAGTGAACAGTTACCAACATGTTACTACTTATACACATCTATGTAGTCACCCTGTGCATCAGCAACGTGTTTACCTTTTCCTGCACTGATGTTGTAGTATGCAGGAGGTGGCACAGTGTCATCATATGCACAGGGTGTGGGTTAGGTATGCCCAAGCCAGCCACTGGTACCACCAATTGACATGTGTGTGTATGTGTGCTTGTGAGGGGCAGCAGTACAGGGTGGACCAGTGTTGGTGCATTGTGTGTGTGTGTATGTGTTTGCCCTAGGTGTTAAATTTCTTCATGTGTGTAAGCACGCACACAGTCCCACATAATGGCTGCCATGTGCAGGGTTTTGTGGACAGCCACAGACTGCACCTGTCAGGTCATCCAGATCAGTGTCTGTGGGCACGGACACGGTACCTGTGCCTGGCAGGGGTGCTATGGACCATATCCAGTACTAACCCAGACTGGGTACTGTCATCGGAAGCGGGTGTGTGTTGACTGGACACAGTTCCCTGTTGGGACTGTCCAGAGCCACGTGCACGTGGTCTCCTGGGGCGTCCTGATGACAGCACTAATCCAGCATTGCTGGGGCTGCTGCTGGCACTTGAGGTGCGTGAGTGGGCCTGTTGTTGTCCGTGGCGACTGCCAGCTGGTGCTGTTGCCGGCATACAGCCACGTCGACGCCACAAACGCACACCATCGCCCTGGCCCATGGACATCTGGTTGTGGAGCAGCTGTTGTATGTCCCATCATAGTTGTACCAAGGGTATCACTTCTATGTCACTGTTAGAGGCACAGTATACTAACCTCGGAAAAGGGCATAGCAAAATAAATTTTAATTGGGTGGCAAAAGACAAACACATTCTGGCTAGGCTTATCAATGCCCTAGGACAGATAGCCTAGTATGAACCTATGAACCTATGTGTACTGCTATACTACTTCTGCCATATGTTGCATGTGTGTGTGTTGTGGGGGATGCGCAGGTAATGGCCAGATATTTCTGCACAGGCAACACGTCTGAAACACTCTGGGTGTTCATCCCAACATACTGTATGTGTGTTGCCATCCAACACTGTGATGTGGACACACATTACTCAGCCTGGATATACATATCCCAACAACACCACAAGCACAGTACACTACCTTGCTATGTATGTATGTAATTACACAGTTATTCACTAGTTAGGACTGTGATGCTATCCATGCAGCCCACTGGGCCAGTGGACGCCACAACACACACTGCTGGCCCCTTTGCAAAAGCTTACCACAGACATCCCACATAGTGCATGTAATGTGCACACACATATCTAACCCAGACCGTATGCACACCACTTATTTATCCTGTCCAGTGGACTACAGATACAGGCACATTGTATAACAATAGCAGGAGGCTACTGCAACACAGAGCAGATTCACATAAAGGCAAGGCATCTGTGGTCAGCAGTAGTAAGATGCTTCACATTCACCAAATGCACAGATATTGGCAACATTGTTGCAGACAGTTTAGGTGCAGGTATCCCCCCCCCCATTCTCCTACACAAGTGGAATTAGTTATCACAGATGAATGTAAC
Source organism: Protopterus annectens (assembly GCF_019279795.1). Lineage (NCBI taxonomy): Eukaryota > Metazoa > Chordata > Ceratodontiformes > Protopteridae > Protopterus > Protopterus annectens. Next base: position 956,924,746 of record NC_056743.1, on the reverse strand, counting down.
CTCCCTATCATCTCACATGTCCAGGTGAGGGCCACCCTCAACATTGCAGAACACACAGCATCACTGTTACAAAATGGTATCCCTGGATGTGTGATACGTTCACCCCTAGAGGACATAGCACCATATTGCAGACTGATATTAAACCCTGGCCATACTACAGGATATGTACCTGAACAGTGCCATACATACACAGTGGTCCCACACCAATGAGGAGGAACCTCTACTGACCCTGGGAACTCCTGCATCATATGCATAACTGGCCTTGTGTTCTAAGCTATGGAAGTTTTAAGTATGGAAGACATGTACAGCAATATTACATATGTATATATATATCAGGACTATGTACACACAACCTTATCTCATGGACATACCTATAGATAGTGAACTATGATACATTTGGAGGTTTCACAGTAAACACAGTGTTAACCTGCTACTTTGCATTACCTGTGTTTGTGTCAGCTGTTGCTGTGTCACTGGTGCTAATTGCTGTTTGCTGCTGCTGCTGCTGGTTTTGTTGCTGTGATGATGCAGTTTTTTTATCACTGCCTTTATTGCTTTATTTCTTTTTTTCTTTTTCTCTCTTTCTCCCTCTCTTTCTCCATCAGTTTGGTGCAATGAATGTATTGCATGTGTGGAGTGTTAGTACTGGATGCTTTTGTAGGTATCTGCATAGGTCCATGTGATGGCCTCTGCACCAGTTGTAAGGCAGCATTTGCTAATTGCATGCAGCCAGTTGTGTACTGATTGCATGTCTCACTGTGATTTCAGGACAGTGCTATAAAAGGGTATGTGAGATAGGCGTTGCCCTTTCAGATTGTAAGGGAGTGGACCATGCTGGTATGCTGTCGACAGTGTTCTGTGAGTGTGAAGGTTAGTAAGTCTCTCAAGATTCATGCCGTGTTGTAAATTCAGGTTGCTGCATTTCTCTCACCTGTTCCCTGTAGTGAGTGTGTATGCATACTGACACCTACAACTATATTTCCATATGTATTAATATATATATATATATATATATATATATATATATATATATATATATATATGTGTGTGTGTACATATACATACTTTCATATATGTACATTAACTTACATTATTAAGTACAAGCTAACAATTAGCAGGGCTGTTTCTGTTAACACTAAACTAGTATGGGAATCCATTAATTAGGACAGTAAAAGTCTACCTGACATGCTTTGGGTAGTACACATCCTATATTGCCTTTATCTTCATTCCTACTATTACATGTTCTACTTATTTTAGCACTATATTCCTGTATGAGAGTCATGGCTTAGTGGTAGGTCATACAGACTAGTGTTACAATGGTCTTGTGGTAGGGCCTAATAGTATACTTTTATTTTGCTTTCAAATTGAGTACAGGCCCTGTCAGTCAAAGTGCTGAAGGCACCTTTAAGCAGTTAAAAGGGTTAGTAAGTCTCACAGGAGTCAGGCTGTGTTGCAGATTCTGGTTGCTGCATTTATCTTCACTGTTTCCTGTAGTGAGTGTGTATGAATACTGACACCTACCACTATATTTCATATGTATTAATATATATATATATATATATATATATATATATATATATATATATATATATATATATATATATATATATATATATATATATATATATATATATATATATATATATATATATATATATAATATGTATGTGTACATATACATACTTTCATATATGTACATTACCTTACATCATTATGTACAAGCATAATTCGGGCATTAAAAATCTACCTGACATGCTTTGGGTAGTACACATCCTATATTGCCTTTATATCGATTCCTACTATTACATGTTATATTTATTTTAGCACTATGTTCTTGTATGAGAGTCATGGCTTAGTGGTAGGTCATACAGACTAGTGTTACCAAGGTCCTGGGTTCGAGACTGACAGTGGGAATTTATTTTTCTTTCGAAATGAGTACGGGACCTGTCAATCAAAGTGCTGAAGGCACCTTTAAGCAGTTAAAAGGGTTAGTAAGTCTCACAGGAGTCAGGCTGTGTTGTAGATTCTGTTTGCTGCATTTATCTTCACTGTTTCCTGTAGTGAGTGTGTATGAATACTGACACCTACCACTATATTTCATCTGTATTACTATATATATATATATATATATATATATATATATATATATATATATATATATATATATATATGTGTGTGTGTGTGTGTGTACATTTACATACTTTCATATATGTACATTACCTTACATTATTATGTACAGCTAACAATTAGCAGGGCCATTTCTTTTAACACTAAACTAGTATGGGAATCCAGTAATTTGGGCATTAAAAATCTACCTGACATGCTTTGGGTAGTACACATCCTATATTGCCTTTATATTGATTCCAACTATTACATGTTATATTTATTTTAGCACTATGCTCTTGTATAAGAGTCATGGCTTAGTGGTAGGTCATACAGACTAGTGTTACCAAGGTCCTGGGTTCGAGACTGACAGTGGTAATTTATTTTTCTTTTGAAATAAGTACAGGACCTGTCAATCAAAGTGCTGAAGGCACCTTTAAGCAGTTAAAAGGGTTAGTAAGTCTCACAGGAGTCGGGCTGTGTTGTAGATTCTGTTTGCTGCATTTATCTTCACTGTTTCCTGTAGTGAGTGTGTATGAATACTGACACCTACCACTGTATTTCATATGTATTACTATATATATATATATATATATATATATATATATATATATATATATATATATGTGTATATATATATATATATATATATATATATATATATATATATATATGTGTGTGTGTGTATATATACATACTTTCATATATGTACATTACCTTACATTATTATGTACAAGCTAACAATTAGCAGGGCTGTTTCTGTTAACACTAAACTAGTATGGGAATCCAGTAATTTGGGCATTAAAAATCTACCTGACATGCTTTGGGTAGTACACATCCTATATTGCCTTTATATTGATTCCAACTATTACATGTTATATTTATTTTAGCACTATGCTCTTGTATAAGAGTCATGGCTTAGTGGTAGCTCATACAGACTAGTGTTACCAAGGTCCTGGGTTCGAGACTGACAGTGGGAATTTATTTTTCTTTCGAAATGAGTACAGGACCTGTCAGTCAAAAGTGCCAAAGGCACTTTTAAGCACTTAAAACCAGGTCTGCGCTCGTTTGCGTGGAGCTCACGCATGCGCACTGGCGTTTAGCTCCACGCACACAAGCGCACACCCGCTTACAACCGCTTAAACGTGCTTACTCTTGCGCACACCCGCGCTATTTTCTTTGAAAGAAAAGAAAAAGGGGTGACAGGAAAGTGGTGAAAAAGGGGTCACAAAGAGGGTAAGACAGTAGGGAAACAAGCTTGGGGTTTGCAGGAGGGATGTAGGTGAGGCCCATAGCTGCCCATGTCTTTCTCAGCAACAGCTGTGCATTTCTATGTAATTTGGTGTGACATTTGAAACCTTCCACCCCTGAGAGAGGTATCAGGACAACATTAATACCTGTTGTACAGCCAATTGTAATTAACAGTTTCAATGTCCAGCGGACATGTGTGCAACATGGACAGCTATGTATGGGGCGTAATTTTTTTGTGGGTACAGAGTGCCCCTTTTTTTTTTTTTCAGGTGAGAGTGGTATGTCAGGTGAAGGTAGTCGATATAGCTGGGGAGGTAGGTTGGGTAGGTTAACAGACAAGACAGACAAGATGCATACAGGGGCGGTGTATGACACATGTGGGGGGGGTTACACAATTGACAGGGACGGAGGTTGGGACATCCAGGGCACATGAGCCTACAGATGGCAACAGTGGAACTGATATCCCCACCCATAGGCAGTTGCCACTGTTCCTTCACAGCCCAGGACGGGGCTGTGCTGGGGGCTGTGCAGGCAGGACAACGGGCATGCCCGTAAGCTGTGCCACCCGGGCCTCAAGCTGGCGTAGGGGCCCAAGAACAGAGTCTTGAATCTCCCTTCGTACCGCAGACCGGACACCTTGGAGGGTGAGTGGACGGGCTCCTCCGGCCACGCTTGCAGAGGGGGGACAGGCCCCATCCCCTGCAGCGCTTCCACCCGAAGGTGGCACAGGGCCACCGGAGGATGGTCCGGCCTGGGCACTAGTGCCAGGTGCAATCACCAGATGAGGTGGGAGAGGTGGGTCCGCTGGGACCCGCCTTCCCAAGCGTTCTAGGTTTGTGAGTATGTTATGTTAGTTTGGGTTAGTAGCATATTATTCCATTCAAATTAGTTGTAACAGCATGCATTGGTATTCCCATTAAACAAACACCCAGATATTAATACCATTGAACAACAGGCATATCAATATCACATGCATTATTTGAACAGAAATACACAAACAACATGCAGGGTTGATTAATGGCAACAGGCCATCAGGTTTGCAGGTATGAACAGGGCACATGCAACAACGGACATGCATATATTTTTGAAACAACAGGACAAATGTCCATGGGTAATGAAATGTTCACATACCAATATTTAGTGAGTTTTTTAATCTGCAATTATAGGGTGGGGTGGAGAAAGAAAATGTTGACACATTCATAAATTATACATTGATATACATTTGTAATAGAAACACAATTAACTTGTGGGTGATAGTTTTCAAATGATTTTTAATTGACTGTCATGCTAGACCTGTTACAGATGCATCGATCAGATGCATCATCCTGCTACATTTTGATGACAGGGCAGGGGACAACTATGGATGTTTAGTATGTCAGACAATCATTCATTCTATCTGAAAATTGCTGACTGTGATCACCATATGCAGATTTTGGCTTAAACATTCAAGATTCAGACACACTGAAATCATTTTGGGATGTTAATTTTTAATTCCCACATGCATTTAGTTCTGTAGAACCACACTGAGGCTTATATATTCAGGAGTTATTACTACTTTATTTATTGATACATGACCCTTTCTGTCTCTCACACATCCTGCTATTTCACAGATGTCCTTCAAGAATGCAACTGCAGTCCTTACATATGGGTTGTCCTGCCTCAGGCAGCCCTCGGTTGGCCGGATTCCAAAATCTGGGTCCGACGTCGGCTGATGTCGCCTCCTCCCCAACGTCAGAGCGGCAGGGGTATAAAAGTATCAGCCGACACCATCTTCCCCAGTCTTTCTTGCCGCGCGGTGCCCGAAGTAGAAGCAGTTCGCAAGTGCCGGTTGGTCAGTTCCTGTGTTTTTCGTATCCGAAGTCATCAAAAAAGCTAAGTACCCCGTTGGGGATCCTTTTTCTTGCCTCAGCCGATGTCAGAAATAACTGAAAAAGTTAATAACTGTTTGTCTTGTGGTAAACAAATACCTCATAAGGATTTCCATTCTTACTGCCTCCCCTGCCTTGGCCCAGACCACGACGTCTCGGCCTGTGCCGCCACTCAGGCACCGGGCAGAGTTTGCTGAAGACTTTTTTGGCGACAAATTCTCCTATACCATGCCATCGGAACAACCAACAACTCATATTTCCAAAAAACGGAAGGACCGGGACCGACATCCTTGGCCTGCGACTTCCACCGACTCCACGCCAAAAATTACCGCGAGTGCAACGGTCTCTTCTGAGGCGGTTCCCCCACCGCTCCGGACCGACGACACCGCATTACCGATTACTCCGGCCCCGGAGCCTGCGCCGGTGACGGTGGTTGATTTTCCTCCAGATTCTGAAGCCCAAGATTTACCGGAGACCATACCAGTGGACAAGGTTACTCCAGCACGTGGGGCAGCTAGGCCCCCTATGTCTATGTCTATCAAGGCCTACACACGTGCTAAGGCTGCTAGCCAGGCTAAGTCTCACCCTCCTAAAGCTCTGCCTCAGCCCACTACTGATAAACAAATCATGTCTTTAGCTGCAGATTTAATTTCTTTAATCAGAGGCTCCCAGGCCCATCCTGAAAGAGGATCTCAGCCACCTTCTGACAAAAGGCCCAGGGTTGAGCATACTGACACCCTTTCTTCAGATGAAGCCTCTGGTGACTCTGATCACTCAGATACCCAGGAAGAGTCCTTCCAGGCCTACGAGGATTCTGATGCGGAGGATTCTATCCACTCTGCCTCCCCTCCTGAGGATATTTCTTTTGGGGAAGTTCTTCAATCCATGAGGGAGCACTTTCAGTGGCAAGGCCAGGAATACTCCGATTCCAGAAAGCGGCTTTGTACCTTCCTTAAGCTACCACAACACAGGCCTTTAGCTATTCCTCCACTGTTTGATGTTCTGGATGATGTGTACTCAGATTAGAGTGCTTCTCCTGATTCTCTCCCTCCTGCTCCTGTCAAGCCAGACAGATACTACAGGGTTCCTGAAACCCATAAACATTTCTTTAAGGCCCATGCTGTTGATCTTGAAACAATTTCCCAGGGGCCCAAGGGGGTCACTACATCTACGGCCAAGAATCCCTTGCCCTCAGACAGGGAAGCTAGGTCCCTGGAAAGGTGGGGCAAAAAAGTTTATACCTCAACCACACTGTCTGAGAGCCCTCAATTGTCTTTTTCATATGTTTCAGTATCAGGACTTCTTGATGGATGACTTGCAGAAAAACTTAGCATCTCCTGAGCCTTTAGATAGGAAGGCCTTGCAGGATGTGGTTCACAACTCACAGCAGGTTAGCAACTATTTTCTTCAGTGTGGGTATGATGCATTGGAAGCTTCATGTAGGGCAGCTATGACAGGGGCCGTCATACGTAGACATGCATGGTTAAAAGAACAGCCATTACCAGATCATGTTAAAGCAAAGCTTCTAGATGCTCCTCTGGAAAAGCACAAGCTATTTGGTACTAATGCTCAGGATGTGTTGAAATCAATTGAGGAAAAGGCTAAATCAGTGCAAACAGTCAAGGATTTCCTCCAGGTTCAGCAGGAATTGGCCTTCTAAGAATTGGTCCTTTCCGGACACTGACAAATTTCAAAGGGGAAAAAACAGGCGTGGCCGAGGAAGAGGGCAATACAGAGGCTCCTACCGGGGACGCCAATGGCAACCGACTAATCAGAGAGGTGGCGCAGGGACTTCCCCTGCCCCACAGGGACAATCACAATGACTTGCCTTTGACACCGCAGACCAAGGCTCAAAGAGAAGCACCTTTAGGCGGAAAATTATCCTTATTTTCAAAAAACTGGCACATTTTAACAAAGGACAAATGGATTCTGGACATAATAGACCAAGGCTACAGGTTCCACTTCCATACATTACCAACAAGACAAGGCATGCCAAACCTGCCACAAAATCAAAGGGCAGAGGCATTCAAACAAATTTCAAAGCTGAAAGAAATGAAAGCAATAGAAAAGGTTCCTCCTCAGGAACAAGGCCAGGGATTTTACTCAAGACTGTTCCTTGTTCCAAGAAAAGAAAAGCAATGGAGACCTATACTGGACTTGTCCGCTCTAAACACTTTTCTCATTGTACCAAAATTCAAAATGCTGACGTTACAGCAACTTCTTCCCATGCTGGGCAAGGGGTCTTGGCTGGTTACTCTGGACCTCAAGGAGGCATACCTGCATGTCCCAATCAGACACAGTTGCAGAAGATACCTCAGATTTCTTGCAGGGTCAGAGCATTATCAATTCTCAGCATTGCCTTTTGGCTTATCTACTGCGCCCAGAGTCTAATAAGAGAAACATGTGATAAAAAATCCAGGGCACAGTTTTCTGTTCATGGGCATTGACAATCTACAACCTACTATAAGAGGTGGTCCCACCCCTCTCTTATTAGAAAACCGGGAATTAGAGTGGCAGCTGAGGTTGGATGCCTTCAATATTCCCGGCTTGAACGAGAGCTGTAACATCGCTCCTGTTTTGAAATACAAATCTTATCTTAGACGTTAATTGTCATACTTTTTTTAGTTATATGACGTTTTGGGTTACCACTAAACCCACTGTGTATTTCCATTTGGCATTTATACTTCAAACTGAATTACACTGTCACACTTAGGGTGGGTGTAATCACTTAGTACAGTGTACAGATTTGTAGGTAGGTGTTTATGAAAGATCAGGTTGTTATTTGCAGTCATCACATTTCTATTACTATATCTTATTGACACATTGTTCGAATGTGGAAGCATACGTTTTTTAGATAACTGATGTATAAACATACATGCTTTTTTACAACTCTTATGCTTGTTATGTGTATACATACCACTTTTCCTTAGGTACATTTACCTTTTATTTGTAAATATATGCATTTATGGAATATTATTAAGGGTGCAATTTCCTTTTATGTGGTTTTAAACGCTTTTAGCGTTTTGTAGATGTATGATCTATTAGGTTTTACAACTGACGATTGTTTTTTACTATTATTGTTGATTTCAAATTACAGGAAGTGATGTAATATGCTTATTTAAATGTCTTACAAGTTTTGGCGCCTTGTGAGCATCCTTTTTTACTCTGAAGAAGCTTCTCTGTATAGCGAAGCGAAAACGCTTTTTATCTCATAAATAAACCTGCGTTAAGGCTCTTGGTGGTTTGCATGACTTTTGTGGCTTTTGGAATTGTGATCCTGTCAATAATGGTAAACCTAAAAAAGGCTGTAGTATGAGTCAAAGAATGTTTGAATATATTATTAGTTTTTTTTTAACCTGATGTCACTGAAATGTTTGGATATCTGTAACCTCACCGGACAGGAGTTCTGGCCTATATAGAAGACGGAACACTTGCAGGTGGCCAGGTATATAACCCAGTGTTAAACATGCATATTTTTTAGACACCTATGCTTTTGTGTGCTGGCCTGTGTTTTTTTTTGACGACCTCTATAAACCAAAGGCTGTCCACTTGCTCTGCGCTGTGAGACCCTTCGTCGGTGGTACACTACAGTGCTTTCAACTAAACTAGTGTATGTTAGAGTTGTATTTAATCTGTCCTCTAAACTGAAGACGTGTTTGCTGTAGCCTTTTACTGCATGTGTGCACACTAATGGTCCCCACAACCCATTTCTCTTCGTATTGTACTTCCTAGGTCAGTAACTTAAAACTACTTTCTTTCTCTTGGAAAAGGTTTACTGCTGTATCTGTGGCCCATAGTTGTAATGTTTTTCCCAATAGAAGTGGTTGTCCTTGTCACTGTAGTGTACTAGAGTAGTAGCACAAGATTTCTAGTTATTAGGAAGATGCCATGATACGCCGACCTGGAACTGACTGAGCTTGGTTTTCCTGTTTGTTTTCTTGGAAGCCAGCCTGGGCTGGTTTTCTGGGTCATCCTGCTCAGTTTGCCCTTGCTTCACTCTGGCTCACTCTCCTCCTCTACCCTAACCCCATTTCCACCCACCCCTGACATAATTTCCTTTATAGCTAAACCTGCTTTGTCCTGCCATCACACTAGCCAGTTGACATCCCCACTCCTCTTCTCATACCCTGCATCACCATTAAATGTAACACCCACTCCCCTCCTGAGCATTGGCTGCTATTAACTCTTTCAGTCACTCACTTAATGAAACTCCTTTAATCAATCCTGATTTCTTTTGCTAACCTTAAATAAATTCTTTACCCTTTAATTCTTTCTGACCTGAAACTAAATCATGGCTATACCTTTCAAAACTCTATTTCTCTCCCCACTTTTTCTAATTCTTTTCTCAACTCTAACCACTTTCCATAGTCCCCCATCTGCTTATCACCCCATCTCCCACACTCTATCCCATTACCCACCATACCGAATGTCACTCCACCCCTATTGCCCCCTCTATCTTTAACCATACCACTGTATCATTTCACAAGTTCAAAATGTTGTACATACCGAATGCCCAATCTCTCATCAAAACAAAACATCAAGTCCTTTGCAAATATTTCTTCCAACAAATACTTCAAAGCACAATACTACTCTAATCTGGTGATATTCACCCCAATCCAGGCCCTTGCCAACAGCACTCTAACCAGAATTACACAGCACCCCCCCCCCCCTTCCAACTGCCTTGCAAATAACTTATTATGATCACAAGCCTCCAAAAATTTATCTTTTTTGTCAATTACAAACTGTGAAATTCTCCTCCTTGATTCTAATATTCTTTGACTGGATGCAAGTGAAAAAATGGCGGTGGAGTAGCTGTACTCTACTCTGACCAGCTCTCTCCCCTCACTCAGTAGCTATCCATGATTTCTGTCCTGACAAAATACTTACAGCAACATGTAACCTAAATCAACACAAAAAACTCGCTATTGCAGCGGTCTGTATACCCCCACGTAAAAACATTCTCATACTCGAGCAGTTTCTTTCTTGGATTTCTATATCCATTCCCTATGAAACCATCATCTTTGGGGATATGAATATTGACTGGAACCTTGTTAATACCACCACCTCTAGCTACTCTATAAACCTTTATGGCTTTACCCAGTTGATAACCTCGCTTACACACTGACAAAAAAATTCCCAGAACAGCTCCATCATCGACTGGATATTAGTATCCAACCCCCAGTGCTATCCTAACCTTTCCACCGTACCTAACTCCCTTGGTGACCACCTCCCTACCTCAGTAGTAAGACGCTGTCCCAGTCTTAAGAAGAGCCACAAATACAGGGAATCTTGTAACCTTAAAAACTACAACCCTGTCACCCTAAATGAATTACTGTCCACTGTAGACTGGTCATTCCTAAACACATCACCCCTTGCTAAGGTTGTCCAAAGCTTCAAGAGTATATTCCTAGAAATCCTAAACACCCTGGCTCCCAGTAGAAAAATTAGGCTAAAATGTACTTATGCACCATGGCTAAACCAGGCAACTCAATCTCTTAAGAAAAACTGAGACCGTGCCTGGAGAGCATGGAAAAAAAGTAACAACTCAACTTTCACCTGAACTTGTGTAAACAGCTTTGCAACCAAACAAAAAAGCAGGTCCTATTGGACAAAACTAAGTTCCATCAAAAATCTTTGAGCAACCCACATTTCAACCCAAAGAAATTCTGGCACTCTGTAAACAAATTACTATTTCCAGGGAACTCCTTCACCAAACCCCATCCGTAACAAACCTTCTAGTGAAACTGCAACTCTGTGACTTTCAATATTAAGACTCCACCTCCCACATCATCTCTTCCCTTGTTCTCCCTAGCACCCGTACCAACTTCCTTCATCAGATCACTTCTTAACAAACTGAAACCATATACCCCATCAGCTGACAAACTCCCTCCATTATTTCTCAAAAATGCAGCCAGATCTGTAGCATATCCCTATGTCTGTGCTTATCAATAGATCCAGCCAAGAAAATACATTACCAGATGTTTGGAAAAAATTCTTCATAATACTCTTCCACAAGGGAGGAAATTCTGCAGAACCCTCAAATTACAGGCCTATTGCCATGTTATCCCCTTATCCACGAGACTGGAAAAATGTATACATAGACAAATATTAAACCACCTTACAGGCAAACCTGATTACACCCACACAGCACAGTTTCTGACCCTCGCACAGTACTATCACTGTCTTCCTATCTTTCACACACATTGCCCAAGTCAGAGATAAAAATAAACTCCTAGCAGCTCTATTCCATGACCTCTCCAAAGTATTTGATAGTTGTTATCCCATCCTCCTAAACAAACTTTCCAGCCTACAACTCTGCCTCCTGGTTTAACAGCTACCTCTTAAAAGGATATCTTTCCATCAGATGGCAAACCTCCTTCTCCCCTTTCTGTCCTAAGACCAGGGTTCCCCAGGGCTGTGTATCCCGAGTCCCCTACTTTTTAATATATTTACAAATAACCTCCATTTCTCCTGCCCCCACTCTACCTTAATACAGTATGCAGATGATTCCACAGTTATTAACACCTCCAACAATATACATAATCTCCAGACTGCACTCAACAATCTCTGCACCTAGTAGAACAGTGGCTAAATGAAAACAACCTGCTTCTCAATCCCAAAAAGACCAAGCTTCTCCTTTTCCTTCCAAAAAACCTCAATCCAGCTAAAGAAAACTTCACCGTCTCATCCTTGGTAATACAATTATCACCACCAACTCAAACACGAAATTGCTTGGTATTACTTTAAACGACCAATTAAAATTCAACCTTCATATCTTAAACTTTATCAAAAAGTCCAATAAAAAAACTAGGTCTTCTTTATCGCAACAGCAAATGTATACGTGAGAAATCTAGAGCTGTGCTGGCACAAACATTTATTCTACCATCCCTGCTGTATGCTGCTCTAATACTTGCTAACCTCCAAAATAATCTCTTAACCAAAGTAGAAACCACCTATAACAAGATAGCCAGATTTGCAACCATTAATGGCTACAAATCCCATCATTGCATGTCCCTGAAAAGCTTAAGATGGCCTGAGCTCCCTCACATGCTTCAAATATCATAACTACAAATTGCACATAGCATCCTAAATAGCCCCAACTCCTGCCCTTCCCTTACATCCATAATTACACCATACACATCCAAATGCTTTACAGTTATTCAGTTGCATAGTCATGGAACAAGCTTCCATTGTCCCTTCACTCTACAGCCAAAAGCAGTGGTGAATTCATAAAGCAACTAAAATTTAATTTCCAGCATGCATTGATCTGTACTTGTCAGGAAATAACATAATTAATTTTTCTTCATCTCTTAATCAACATATCTGCCTGGTATCTGCTGCCTGAACTGTCTACACATATTACCCTCTCTGTGGTTAGTACCTATGCTATTAAGTGCATCTTTGTGGTACTATGTCATGATGTTACCCTGAATTATGTAGTACATATTTTTTTATTTTAGACATTGCTATATTCTATGTATATAACTTAATGCTTACCAAATTTCTCAAACATATTACTACTGCATTCTCAAAATACTGTACTTTTGCCTTGTAAATATTCATGTTGTATACTTACTTCTCTTTGTATTTGTACTAAGTATCTTACATCTTGAATTATTTTTTTCTTATTTTTTTTTTTAATTACTTTCTTGGAGCTTTTCTCCTTGGGTTCTCTGCTAAAAAAGTGCTCTCTGGGCCCAGTAGGGCTAACCCTGCTAACAAATGTAATTAAGTAAATAAATAAATAAATACTGAAAAGAATGAAACCGAACAAAAACATTACCTGAATGAAGAGCAAGTGTAAGGTCAGAGTTATTAAACTGAGATATGAAAGTCAGTTTTGATTGTCAGGATAACTTGAAGTTCCTGGACTATTTCCTCAGCCTGCAGTGCTAGTCTGCAAAGTTTGTAAGAGTGAGTGACCCCACCCGCCTGTTGATGTACCACATCATTGTGGTGCTGTCCGAGGGTGTGCAGGGTGTCGCATATTCGGGTAGTGCGACACCTATCCATGGACAGATTGTGAGCTACTGGATTTCAGAGTACTGATGTCATGTGATTTTGGGCTATTACTTCGGCTTTTTCACATGGAACCTCACTAGTGCAATCGTTCTAGTTTGGGAAACCCTTATCGGTCCATTCTGTTGTGAGAAGTGGGAGGCAGGGAGCAAGTCAGCTTGCTAATTCTGTGGTTTGGGGGATGGTGAGTCCTTCCCCCACAGAAGCATCCTCTCCACCCTCAGCAGCTCCTTCACTCCAATTCAGCAAGGGCTTGGGCAGTTCAAAAACAAAGGGGGTCTGTGAATTCCAGGGTTTGAGTACTGATGTTTTGTGTTTGAGGTCATCCTGCAGCTTTCTCACATGAAGCTTCACTAGAATGCCTGTTGCCATGTAGGGCAGGATTTTTAAGAATTCTCTTGTTGTGATGGAATCCTTTTGTAACATTGTCTGGAAGAAATAGAGTAGAAAGAGATCCTTGTTTTTGGGCTGCAAGGCTGACTATTATGTGCCCAGTAAGGCCCCCCCCCCCCCAGGAGAACTACTCTTGCAGGGGGTCAGGTGAGACTTGGGGAGATTAAAGGGAGAGGCACAATTATTTGAAGCATTCTAGGATGAACTGCAGGGCATTCTGACCTCTTATCTGCAGAGTTCACCTTAATGAGGCAGCCATCCTCCAGCCAGATATTTTGTAAAGACGGAGTATAGTACACAAGGCAAAAGGACAAGGTGGTTTACTGGTGGTGTGCTTCTCCTGCTCTGAATCTTACAAACCATCTGTGCACCTTTGTTATGGGAATGTGGAAGAAAGGCATCCTTTACGGTTGAGGGGGTAGAAGAGGCAAGTTTTTTTAAGTGGGCATTTTAAACTTTAAAGCTAATAAGGACATATTTAGACGTGATGTCTACAAGTGGTTCTGCAGATACCTTACTTTCTGGACACAAGAAACAATTGAGTGAAATCTTGTTCTCCCCTCCCCTACTGGCATTTTTTTAATGACTTCTTGTCTTAGATTCTGTAGCAAGGGTAGAACTAAATGAGCTGATTACCTTAGAATTGAGGGGATAGCTGCATAATGTGGTGTTTTAAGGAAACTATTCCAGGATGTTTAGGACTCACCCTGGCCCAGAGTTATCTTGCCACTTCATTACTCATGGGCACAGATGGCCCCCTATTTATGGCGGAGGAAATGATGGCATGTTTGGTCTGGGATGGAATTTTCTTCATGGGAGGAGGAAGACAGCTTCACTGGGTTATATCGGTTCCCTCATTCATGGGCTTGAGTGCCAACAGACATCTCCTTGTGCTTTGTTTGCCATTCTTTCTTGTATATTTTACTTTCTTCCCTTTCTGAAGTTTCTTTTTTTTTTCTGTTTGAGGGAGAACTAAGATTTTGAAGGGTAATTCCTGATGAATCTTGGAGCTTAGAGATGAAGCAAATTGGTGGACCAGGTTCATAATCTTCCCATTTTCATCCAGCTTCTTGTTTAATTTCCTCAGCAGGGTGCCTGAAGACTAGGTCCTTCTCTACAGGGGCATTAAAGAGCTCTGATTGCACATTGTATGGTAGAGGCTTTGTCCTCAGCCAGGCATTTCTTCAAATCACTGACCTTGTGACTGCTGCCTGCACAGTGCATCTAGTACATCAGAGCCACACTTATTGGAATGGTTGACTCGAGGCTGCATAGACCAAGCATATCTTTATCACTGGATACCCTTCCTCCTTAACTCTCAGCCTGTCCATGAGACATTCCTAAAACTCAAGCATGTATGTTTGGCAGTTCAGGACCATGAAGGCCAGGGTAGCAGATGTGTACACTTTCTTACCAAAGTGATTGAGATTATCATTGGGAGCAGGGTTCCAGGCTGGAGCTGTGGTTCTTTGCCAGACTCTAGGGACACTACTGTTGGATCAGCTGAAGAGTTCTTGTAAAGGAATCCTGGATTATATAGAATGGGGAAAGGAGTCGGTCACTAGCGATGCACTGAATAATGCATCTTCTAGGACATCCATGACTTGGGGAGCAGCAGCTAGCTTTGGCTCTGAAATACCTATGAAACTCTGTATGTCAGCTGAGCCTCAGAGTACATCCTGCCATCCCTAGAATTCTTCCTTTGTCCTGTGAAGGTTGCCTCCAAATAAGAGATGGTCTGGCAATGAAGCAGCAGCTAGGGAGACCTTGCTGGCTGATCCATAAAATAGGGATGGGACATCTGTGCTACACAGGGTAACTCATCTGACTGTGGATGTGGGGTATCTGAATCCTTTTCTGTGGCAAGATTAACCATATTTATTTTTCTTAGAAGGACCTCCTGACACCTCTGGAACTTGAAGGAAAGGACTCATTGCTTACCTTTGAGAAAGATAATGAAATACTCTGCAAGATTAGTCCTTACACAAGGCCTGGAAAGTGGTTTGGGCTGAAGGTCCACTTGATCTAGACTGAGGCAAGCTAGCAGGTGCCTTCTGCAGCTTTGGGGTCTTGGAACTCAGTTTCTTGTGAGAGAAGCCTTAGAAGCCTCTGTATGTGAGAGGATGCTGAGAACCTCCATTCAGTCTCCAGGAACCTCCTTGTGGACTAAATGTGAGTGGACAGTACATCCCCTTAGCTAAACATAAAGGTGCGTTAGCTGAAAGGGCCTTCAGAGAGGTTCCTGAACCAACCAGTAATAGTGTTTTTATTCTTGAGAGGGCATGTCTAGGGCCGACTGCATGGCAGCCTCAAAAGAGATCTTGTTAGAGGTCTCAGCTGACCCATCCTCTAAGGCCATAGCTACAAAATAGCACTCAGATCCTGGTACTGCTAGGCCTAGGAAAAGACTTGTTAGTTTATTGATGTCCTTCAAGGATGCATCTGCAGTCATAACATATGGGTTGTCCTGCTTCAGGCAGCCCTTCGGTCGGCCAGATTCCAAAGTCTGGGTCTGGCCTCGGCTGATGTCGCACTTCACCCGACGTCATAGCTCCTGGGGTATAAAGGCATCAGCCGACACCATTTTCCTCTGTCTTTCTTGCCGCGCGGTGCCCGAAGCAGAAGCTGTTCGCAAGTGCCGGTCGGTCAGATCCAGAGATTTCAACTACCGAAGACTTCTAAAAAAGCTAAGTACCCCGTTGGGGACTCTTTCTTGCCTCAGCCGATGTCAGACAAAGTAAATAATTGTTTAACTTGTGGGAAACAAATACCTCATAAGGATTTCCACTCTTACTGCCTTCCTTGCTTAGGCCCAGACCACGACGTATCAGCTTGTTTAGCCTGTGCTTCCTTCAACCGACGGACACTTAGACGTCGGTCGGAGTTTGCAGAAGAGTTTTTTGGCTCCGCTTTTGCATATAAAATGCCGTCGGAGACTCCGACTACATTTAGCTAAAAACGCAAGGAAAGGACCGACACTCGCGGCCCGCGGTTTCGGCTGAAACCACGGTTAGGCCTACCGCGAGTGTCTCTGTTTCGGCTGAGACCGAGACCTCGGTTCTCCCTTCGGCCGAAAGCATGCCTCCGACAACCGAGGCCACACAGGCCACGGCTGAGTCGGCTACAGAAATTCCTACAGAAGAAGCAGGCACACAAGATTTATCTGACACTATTCCGTTGGACATCTCTACTCCTGCACGTGGGGCAGCTAGACCCCCTGCTTCTATGTCTATCAAGGCCTTTTCCAGGGCTAAAGCAGCAAAACTTTCCAAGGCCTTACCTACAAAGGCTCCCTCTCACAGGCCTACTTCTAGTTCACAGATTCTCAGCCTTGCTGAGGACCTTATTTCTCTGATCAGGGGATCCCAACCTCACCCAGACAGGGCCTCACAACCCCCTCCTGAAAAGAGGCCTAGGACTGAACCCCCTGAACCTCTCTCCACTGACTATTCCTCGGATGGTTCAGATTTATCTGACCATCAGGAAGGCCCATATTCACCTTATGAGGATTCTGATGCAGAAGACTCCATCCCTTCTGCCTCTCCTCCAGAAGAGTTTTCATTTGGGGAAACCCTACACTCTATGAGGGAACACTTCCAATGGCAGGGTCAGGATTTTTCTGATTCTAGAAAAAGGCTAAGGACTTTCTTATACTTACCACAGCATAGGCCTTTAGCCATACCACCTGTACTATCAGTTGTTGATGATGCATACAATGATGCCAGTACTGCCCGATTCTCTTCCGGCCCCTGCCAAACCTGACAGATACTACAGGGTCCCGGATTCTCACTTCCACTTGTATAAGGCCCATGCTGCAGACCCAGAAACCATTTCTCAGGGCCCTAAGGGTGTTGCAGCTGCCTCTGCCAAAAACCCCCTACCCTCTGAAAGAGAATCTAGAGCATTAGAGAGATGGGGTAAAAAGGTTTATTTCTGCCAGGGCTTTAAACTGTCAATTTCACATGATACAGTACCAGGAATTTTTGTTAGATCAGCTGAATAAAAAACTGGCCTCTCCTGTACCTTTAGACCATAAGTCCCTTCAGGATTTGGTACACAACTCTCAGCAGGTCAGTAATCATTTCTTGAAATGTGGCTATGATGCACTGGAGGCTTCATTTAGATCAGCTATGACTGGAGCAGTGATTCGAAGGCATGCCTGGCTAAAAGAGCAATCCTTGCCAGACCATGTTAAGTCAAAACTCCTAGATGCCCCTATGGAGAAACAAAGTTTATTTGGCTCCCCTGCACAGGAGGTTCTCAAGAAAGTGGAAGAAAAAGCAAAATCTGTCCAAACAGTCAAGGATTTCCTGCAGGTCCAACCTCCGAGGTTCAGCAGAAATTGGCCTTCAAAGAATTGGCCCTTTCCAGACACCTCTAGAGCACAGAGAGGCAGAAATAGACGCCCAAGAGGCAGAGGTCAATCTAGGAGTGCCTACAGGGGTCGCCAGTGGCAACCTGCCAACCAGAGAAGTGCCGCCACAGCTGCGACTGCAACCACTTCCACAAGACAGACACAATGACTTGGCTCTGATTCCGCCTACCAGGGAACAACTGGAAGCACCCTTGGGCGGAAAGCTAGCTTTATTTTAAAAAAACTGGCATTTTATTACAGGAGACAAATGGACTTTGCAAACAATAGACAAGGGCTACAGGTTTCACTTCCACACTCTACCAAAAAAGAGAGGAATGCCAAACCTTCCACCAAGCCAGAAATCAGAGGCTCTAAAACAAATCATCAGCTTACTAAGGATGAGAGCAATAGAAAAGGTACCAGCTATGGAACAAGGCCAAGGATTTTACTCCAGACTATTCCTTGTACCAAGAAAAGAAAACCAATGGAGGCCTATTCTCGACTTGTCCGCACTGAACACATATCTCATTGTTCTAAAATTCAAAATGCTGACCCTATAGCAACTTCTTCCCATGTTGGGCAAGGAGTCTTGGCTGGTGACTCTAGATCTCAAGGAGGCATACCTGCACGTCCCTATACAACCAGATTGCAGAAGACACCTCAGATTTCTTGCAGGATCAGAGCATTATCAATTCTCAGCATTGCCCTTTGGCTTATCTACTGCGCCCAGAGTATTCACGAAATGCCTGGCATCAGTAATTGCTCATTGCAGGCTTCAGGGGATCCAAATCTACCCATACCTGGACGACTGGCTAATACAAGCGGACAACAAGACAAAAATACTAAAGGATTTGGCCTATGTCATACAACTGCTGCAAGCCTTGGGATACACAGTGAACATACAAAAGTCAAGACTAGTGCCATCCCAAAGGATAACATTTCTGGGTGCAGAACTGGACACAATAGCTCAGATGGCTTTTCTCACAGAGGAAAAACAAAAGCATCTACCAGTCTATTTCATGGCATTAACAAAACAATCTCAGCTTACTGCAAGGAAAGTCCTGCAGGCCCTGGGTTACATGGCATCCTGCATAATCTTGATCCCACATGCCAGACTGCATATGAGAACTACAATGGCACCTGAGGAATGTATGGTCTCAACACAAGCACAGTCTAGAAGCCCTGATTCCAATCATTCCATGCCTGCACAAAGAATTCCTGTGGTGGGCTCGAGCCTGCCAGACAAACAGAGGATTGCCTTTCCACAAACCACATCCAAGGCAGACCATTACCACGGACGCCTGAGACCTAGGCTGGGGGGCACACATGGAAGACAAGTGTATCCAAGGCCTACGGTCCCAAGACCAGCTGAATCTACACATAAATCTAAAGGAGATGCTGGCAGTGAAGCATGCAATGGAGGCATTCAGTTCATTCCTCCAGCAAGGACACCTGCTGATAAGGACGGACAATACCACAGTCATGTGGTACATCAACAAACAGGGAGGCACACATTCATACCCCCTATGCCGGATGGCAGTGGACCTTTGGAACTTAGGCCTGAATCTCAACATCCAACTGCAGGCCAGATTTGTACCAGGAAAAGAGAATTCACTAGCAGACAGCTTAAGCAGGACTTCCACGGATGCGCATGAATGGATGCTGCATCCAGACATCTTCAAAAACATAACAAAGAAATGGGGAATGCCAGAAATAGACCTGTTCACTTCCCCACTCAACCACCAACTGAAGAAATTCTGCTCAAGAGTATACCACCCACTAGCCTGGAAGGTGGACTCCCTTTCTTTCAGCTGGAAGGACCTGACAGTATATGCCTTTCCACCTCTCCCATTGATGTACAAAGTTCTATTGAAGATCAGAGAGGAACAGCCAAAGGTAATTCTGATAGCTCCAGACTGGCCAAGGCAACATTGGTACCCGCTACTGAGAAGCATGTCTCGGACGAACTCATGGCCTCTACCTCTTTGTCCTTTACTTCTAACGCAGAACAACTACAGGACCCTGCATCCAAACTTAAAAACGCTGCAGCTAACTGCTTGGAAAATTGCATAACACAAAATCAACCTGTTTTATCTCAGAGGGTTAAGGACATTATCCTGGAGGCTCGCAGACCCTCCACAAGGAAAACATATTCAGCCAAATGGAAGAGATTCCTTATTTGGAGTGCAGCAAAGGGAACAAATGTCACACTGGCAAACCTAGCACACATCCTAGAATACTTAGCAGAACTGTTGAACCAGCAGCAACAGCAGACTTACAGTTCTTATCTTGGAAAACTGCCTTCCTACTAGCAATCACTTCAGCAAGAAGGGTATCCGAGTTGCAGGCATTAATGGCAGTGCAGCCTTTTCTCATCTTTCACCAGGATAGAGTGTCTCTGAGAACCAATCCTACTTTTATGCCAAAGGTGGTATCCAGGGTATCCTTGAACCAAGCTATTCATTTACCTACATTCTTCCCCAACCCACAGAACAGGGGGGAAAAACTACTACACACCTTGGATGTACACAGACAACTGCGCTACTATTTGGACAGAACTAAGGCCAGCAGAAAAACTGACCAGCTTCTGGTAGCATATGCAACAGGAGTGCAAGGGAAAGCAATCTCAAAACAGACAATCTCAAAATGGATAGGAAATTGCATTTGATTCTGCTACTCCTTTCATGGAAAGACAACTCCTGAAAATATCAGGCCTCACTCCACAAGAGCTACAGCCACCACTACAGCTTTCTTACGAGGAGTGGCTACCAAAGACATTTTAGAAGCTGCTACTTGGAGCTCCGTGCATACATTTGCCAAGCATTACAATCTTCCTTTATACTCCAGATCCCGAGCAGGTTTTGCAACTGCTGTTTTACAAGGGATCTTAACTACACCATCATTATCTTAGTGCCTCCTCCCCCAGTTTGGCTATGGTATTCTACCCATATGTTATGACTGCAGATGCATCCTTGAAGGACATAGTACAGTTTTGTACCTACCATAAATGTAGATGTCCGATAGGTATGCATCTGCAGTCAGGATTACCCACCCTCCTTCCCCTCTGAGGTATTCCTAGGGTACTTACCCCTCTCTTAGCTAGCCGGGGGAATCTATTATGGTGTATTTGTTTGTATGTATATATACTTTTAGTTTTCTACTGTTTGAAATTTGCTACTCTTATACAAATTTAGCCTTCCTTGAGGGCACCTGGCATCTGGGGCAAGAAACACTGAGGAAAATGGCGTCGGCTGATGCCTTTATACCCCAGGAGCTATGACGTCAGGTGAAGTGCGACATCAGCCGAGGCCAGACCCAGACTTTGGAATCCGGCTGACCGAAGGGCTGCCTGAGGCAAGACAACCCATATGTTATGACTGCAGATGCATACCTATCGGACATCTACATATATGGTAGGTACAAAACTGTACTTTTCTTCTCCTCTAGGCATTTTTAGAGTGCTTGGGCTTTTGGGGGCGGTTCTCGGAGCATTTTTCTGATGCCAGGGCAGAAAGGGACCAGGCATGTGCCTTCTTTTCAGCAATGTAATCTGGGAAAGATTTGGCTCCTCAGCAGATTATCCTGTGGGTAAATCTTATGTAATGCAAACAACTGTCCACATCATGCTGCAAGAACAAGCAAAAAAGGCACAGGCTATGAAAGACCTTATGCAGCATTTGCATGCCGCACTCCATATGGTTATTCGTTTTGGAAAGCACTTCTGTAGCGCTGTCACCGTCAGCCATTTAGAATAATGTAATAAACTCCCAGAAGTGTAAGAGAAGACCCCCCCCCCCCCTGTGGGGTGCTTATTCAAAATCATTGAAAGCAGGCAAGCATGCCAGACTGACAAAATTCTGTTTATCATACAAATGCACAATGACTGTGGTAAAGAAAGCTCTGAAGATGGTGTCAACAACTGGCCTTTACATAACCAATGTCCTGGTATCTGAATGGGTGGGAGTCGGTCGAAGCCAGAACCTGGGCCAGCAGTCAGTCTCCTGAAGTAGGAATCCCAGAACTGATGACAACAGTAAATATTATGCAGACCATCTGCATAATGTTTCAGTATTACATCCTGAACCCACATGTCCTTTGTTACCTGTTTCTATGCCTAATGATCCCGACTGCTTCCAGATTGTGGCAGTCAGACAAAGCCTCAGGACTTATTGCCTTGCATTAGGGGTCTAACCACATCTTCTTGATTACCTTCAAGAACTCCCAGTTTTTGAGTCTACAGTGTTGCTTGAAACCCAAAGAGAATGTTTCTTCCTAGCATTCTTTTGTTCCTTCTTCGTCAAGCCTAAACCATATGCTGCAGCACTGTGTCTGCTTTGTTTTGGTAAAAGAATGATATAGAGAGTGAAATCTAACACCCACAGCAGTAAGTCTTGCTCTGAATTTCCTTATTCTTCAGGTGCTGCTGAACATCTTTGCCAGTCAGGACAGTTCATAGGTAGGTACTAGGTTACAAGCCCAGCCAAAAAGGTTCCCTGGCTTTTGCCACCCAAGAAAATGATTTTCCTGTGCCACTGTTGAGCAGAGCCACAGAAGTGATCCCCGGGGTGAATTTTCTATTTCCCATCCAATCATCAAGATATTTCTTCAAGAGTGCTAATGAGGAGCTTTGTTTGATATAGATAGGAAGTTCGAGTAAAGAGATTACAAGTCATATTAATGTCCTTGGTAAAATCAGTAAGATGCAGCCGAAAGTGCTGCTGTAAGGTAATGCTGGATACAGCTGCTTCTATAGCACCCTCTATGACATTATACAAGATATTGGATATAGGGCTCCTCATGATAAAATAGTTAGTGGCCTAGATATTAAAATTTTCCTTCAGCAACCCAGCCAGTAATCCTTTCAGTACATGGTACATTTCATTTGCTAGGTCCCTTTGAAAATGTCATGTGTGAAACAGTGCAGTGTCAGCAAAAATGAAGTGGCAGATCTGAATGTGTTTGTGTTGTAACCCTGTCCGTCTGCCCCCCCCCCCTTTCTGAAGGATGGACAGCTGGAATCTGGTCTTTTTCATAGTTGCATAGGTCCTAGAACACTGCCTGTGGGGCAGGAAAACTTAGTTGAGCCACCTTTGGGAGAGAGGCCAACAATGCCCAGTTTTCTCATTTCACCTTGATGGCATCCATCAAAATATCCAAGAATGGCGGAGTTATTCAGAAGCAGTCTGATGAAACAATGGGATATGTGGGCCAACCTCCTCCTTGTTGCATACCAAACCTGGGGTATTCCAGCTCCTTCTTCATCCTAATCTTCTACTAGTGTATCTAATGGATAATCAATATGTTTGACTTTTCTACAAACCTTTCATACATAGGCTCTGAATCTGAGGAGTGGAGCACCTTCCTAATAGAAGTGGAAGATCTGGGAAGAAAAACAGTACAGACATACCTAGAGCAGATTTGGTGAGAAAAAAATCCCTGACAAGTCAAAAAAAAACCCTATAGATATATTCCTAGTTTGACAGGTAGTCGTCCATGGCAGTATGAGTAATACCTGAAGCACAGACATTAGGAAAATGGGACAAGGACCCAGTACTATAATCCTCAATTGTCAGCCTTGGCACCAGCGGAACAGGCACTGGGAAAGCGATATCTGAATGGGGTGGCATCAAATAAACCAGTATCTGCAAGGAAACAGCACCTGCTGGGAGAGTAAGACAACTGAGAAAACAACACAGGATAAGACTGTGACACCATCATCAATTTTGGGGAACCCGTGCATCAGAAGATGATCGACCAGCATTGAAGGGACTGTCACTGCAAGAAGCTATAACATAAAAAGCATTAGAAGAATCAAAGTTAGAAAAGGCACGACCAGAGTTGGTTGTGATATCGGAATCTCCATACATGAAACAGTTGTTCCTAGTGCCACAGTTCAGACAGGAGGGAAAAAGTAGACATGGAACACTCGACCTGAAGCAAACAATTTAAGACCCAACCTACTGCGTCAGTAAAAGGAATAATTATACAAGCGGGGGGGGGGGGGCTTAGGTGTTACTGTCCTGGAGTTAACACTTTGAGAAAGAACTACGTTCAGTTCAGAACTAGAAGATTCCGCAACTAGAATTATTGAGAAGGAAGAACACTTAACTGGAATAGTATTTATCTCCCAGAGGTCCATGTCTAAGTCCTGATAAGGACTCAGTTGATTTTTTTTGGGGGGAGGTGTGTCCTGCGGTAGTCCTGGGGAGGACTGTTGTAGCCCTGAAGAGGGCTGTTGAAGGCTGTTGTAGCCCTAAAGAGAGCTTTTTGGCACCAGGAAGAGCCCTTGTGGAGTAGTGTGGTGGTCCTTAGAGGGAACTTTTATAGTCCTCAGAAGGACTTTTTTGTGCTGTACAGCTCTCTTGTTGGCCCTAATAAGAACCTTTGTAGTAAGGGTGTTCCCTTATTGTTTGTCAGGTAGCCCTTATAAGGACTGGTGTGCCCCCTTGTTGTTCAACGCTGGGCTTTGGTGGGTCCTCTAAGGACCACCACACCACTCCACAGGGGCTCTTCTGGAGCCAAAAAGCCCTCTTCAGGGCTGCAGCAACGGCCCCCTTCAGGGCTGCAGCAATGCCCCCCCCCCCCCAAAAAAAAAAAACCACTGAGTCGTCATCAGGACTTACACATGGACCTCTGGGAGATAAATACTATTCTAGTTAGTGTTCTTCCTTCTTGATTTTATACCCACTCCACGTAGTGGGCTACACTCAAAAAGCAGACGGATACCACCCACCTTGGTTTCCTTTTAACAACTAGAATTATTTGAATTTAACAGAGTCCTTCAAAGTCAACAACCACTTCTTGAACCCAGCTTGAGCAGCAGATGGCCCTGAAGTATTTTAAAGGACAGTAACAGAAGTTTAGTAATGTTACTGGGAGTTAGGGTGGGGACTTTCTAGATAGGACTGATTTAATTCTCTTAATTTTAAAGACAAAAAATGTAGGCCCAAAAGTATACTCTGGCAGTTAGTGCAGAGGATTAAGGCTCTAAGCTGCTGATGACCTACTTTATGCACCCCACCATGTTCAAGGCTTGATTCCATTCACCTCCATTTACATACTTTGTGACTCTGCGCAAGCAACGGCCCTCTTCAGGGCTGCAGCAACGGCCCTCTTCAGGGCTGCAGCAACGGCCCTCTTCAGGGCTGCAGCAACGGCCCTCTTCAGGGCTGCAGCAACGGCCCTCTTCAGGGCTGCAGCAACGGCCCTCTTCAGGGCTGCAGCAGCGGCCCTCTGCAGGGCTGCAGCAGCGGCCCTCTGCAGGGCTGCAGCAGCGGCCCTCTGCAGGGCTGCAGCAGCGGCCCTCTGCAGGGCTGCAGCAGCGGCCCTCTTCAGGGCTGCAGCAGCGGCCCTCCTCAGGACCCACCCCCCAAAAAAAACAGCTAAGTCCTTATCAGGACTTGGACGTAGACCTCTGGGAGATAAATAGTATTCTAGTTAGGGTTCTTCCTTCTTGATTTTATACCCACTGCACGGAGTGGGCTACACTCAAAAAGCAGACAGATACCACCCCCTTGGTTTCCTTTTAACAACTAGAATTATTTGAATTTAACAGAGTCCTTCAAAGTCAACAACCACTTCTTGAACCCAGCTTGAGCAGCAGATGGTCCTGAAGTTTTTTAAAGGACAGTAACAGAAGTTTAGTAACGTTACTGGGCGTTAGGGTGGGGACTTTCTAGATAGGACTGATTTAATTCTCTTGATTTTAAAGACAGAAAATGTAGGCCCAAAAGTATACTCTGGCAGTTAGTGCAGAGGATTAAGGCTCTAAGCTGCTGATGATCTACTTTATGCACCCCACCACATTCAAGGCTTGATTCCTCCCACCTCCATTTACATACTGTGTGACTCTGCGCAAGCCACTTACCCAGACAATGTTCTTGGATTGCCCCTATAAGAATGAAGCAGCTGAATGGACTGAGTTACCAGACACAGTAACCATTAAAGTTAATTACAATAAATACCCCTGAAGCTTTAAGGATGATTCCTTTGACTTGTCTGGTTGAATTCAAAATTACAGAGCATAGTGTTGTGGATTTATCTTAAGAAAATGAAGTAGTGTACCTGTCTGTGAATGCAACACGCATCCTCAAAGCCACAGTTCCTAAACAAGGTATGGACTTTGTGAGTGTGACAGGCATAGGCCCAATGACAAAGAAAGGTAAATGAAACCTTTTTCTGACAGGAAAAACAAAATGAAATACATTGTGACAAAAACAAGTAAAAAAAAAAATAAAACTATTGTACTCTTACTCGATAATAAAGCATGAAGAGCAGCAAAAGGTGGCACTGAAGCGTGACAGGTAAGTGAGGTGTGATGGGAAGGGGGAGGATCATAGGTAGCATAGGAAAGTTGTATCTGCCAACTAGTCTTAATAACTGTGGATTTAAGTCCAGCTGTTTACTGAAGACTGATCACTCCTAACGAGGTAACTGCTTATCAGCTGTGTACAAATCTCTGATGAAAGTAGGTGAAGTAGGAGAAAAGTTTTGACAGGATTTCAAGTCAAACTTCAGAGCTGTAAGGTGTAAAGGAAATGCAGGTGATTCGTTTACTGGCCTTTCAATTCAGTGCTAACAGAGCAAGAAAGATTGTTCTGTGTGAAACTCATTTCATAACAATAATCCACAATACCAGAAGGCCACATCGTAAAGCTGGAAAAGATTTGATGTGAAATTTTTCGATCTCGCCGTTTGTTCTTATACAAGGGTTCGGAGCCAATCCTCGGCTCTGAGTCGGCCGCTTCACAAGCTCTGCATCTAAGAGAAAGCTCGAGGTACAGTCAATATCCCATGATCCTCCTTTACCATCCCTCAGATCTAGTTTGCCGCTGCAGCAGATCACATCGAGGAGAGCTCGGGCCAGTTAAAACTTTTCTATTTTTTCTATATTAGAGCTGTTTAAACCCTTTTTCTAGTTATATACAGAGTGTTAGTGTGTGTCTGTACTCTTTACTTAGGAATTTGTTTCTATCTCTATATTGATAGATATAATCTTAGGGCGTAGGCCTATTTAGTTCTGTCAGGGCTCTGACAGCATTAGTAGTAGAAGATTAGTTAGATATTTTTTCTAGTATTTAGCAATTTAGTATTGTGTGCAGTGTTTTTTATATATACTTCCTTGTTATGTTTATATAAATATATATATCTATATTTACTCTTTAGTATATTCATATTAGCTTAATTAAGGGACTGTTACTAACATTCTTAGCTGTTCATATTACTTAGTAACTTAGTGTTATATCCTTCTTAAGCTAGATAATTTGCTTGGTAAAGTTTATTCCCTGTCAGTTATGGCTGAAAAAGCTAAGTCATGGTTCAAAAGGTGTCAGTGTGGACAGATGTCATCCATTACTGGCAATCATGCTTCCTGCGTCTACTGTCTTGGCCCTCTCCCCCTGCAGGAGGACTGCTCTATTTGTCACTCTTTCAGTGGAAAGGTCATGATGGAAAGACGTAGGAGGCTGATAGAAAGGGGTCTGACTTTCAAGAAGCCTTGGAGAAGGCTGATCAGGCGTCCAAGTCTTCGAAGGGGTCGAAGACGTCGAAGGTATCTGAGTCCAGGTCATCGGCTCCGAGCACCTCTTCTAAGGTTCGGTCGTGGGTCCACAGACCTCGGGGCTGAGCACCGAACGATTATTTCTCATCGAGCCTCAGGTCTTGGAGCCGGTGTCGGAGGTGCCTCCACCGTCGATCCTTCGATCGGTGACATCTTCGGCCCCTTCGACCCGTTCTACCAGGCAGTTATCGGATACTGATGTGGATTGTGTGGTACAGAAGCTCATGGAGAATACGGCTCTGTCCAAACTAATTGCGGTTTCGTCCCAGTTGGTTTCGAAACTGGAACCCCTTCCTGTATCTCCAGCAGATCCTCCTCCGAGACCCTTTGAGTCTTTGGAGCCGGGAGAAGAGGAACCGATGATTGTTGAACCCTCGGCGCCGAAGCCTACCTTTGTGCGATCTGCGCCACTGACCTCGACTCCCTCAGAGCCCATCGAGGAGTCACGGAGCCGACGGTCTCTCCTTGGTTCCAGGGCCGAGAGTTGAACCAAGCTTTCGGTTCCGACTCTTCCCCTCGGAGCCTCTGCACAGATTAGTTCGGCTCCATCCTCTGGCCCCGGGGAAACTACCGTGCTCTTCGGAACCGGTGGAGTCCTCGGCCTGGGGCTCCGGTGCCTTCGACGTCATGAGGAAGGTCTTGTCTGAAAAGACATTCACTTCATCAGAGTCGTCTTCTCCTTCCCCCAAAGGGCCGCATTCTGTTTCTGTACCAGCAATCCCCCACCCCCAAGCGTAGAGACCCAATGCCTCTGCCAACCCCAGCAGGTATTTCCTGCTCCTCGGAAGCTTCACCAGATGACCCCTCTGATGAAGTCCCGAGGAAGAGATTGTGCAAGAGGAGGCACATTGATTCTCCACAGGAATCACTGACATCTGACACCGATTTGGATGAGTCAGAGGGGTCCCCACGGTCTCCCTCGGAGGATGTCTCATTTGCTGACATTCTGGAGATCTTGAAACAGAGGGGTGGTTGGCAGACCCTTGCCCCCACTGAGGACGAATCGGTGTTGTTGAAGGCATTTGGGGCTCAATTTTCTACCTCCTGGGTGACCCCGCCCTTCGATGAACTAATGGCTCTGATAGCTCGAAGGGTGTGGGAAACTCCAGATATAGTGGAACCAGTCCCTGGGAAGCCAAACAAGTATATTACTGCCCTCCAAGACAAGGCTTACCTTACAAAGGGAGTCCCAGTGGATGCTATGGTGGTAGCGGCAGCCACGAAGAAGGAAATATCTGAGTCATCTTCCTCTGTTCATCCTCCTAATAAGGATTCCAGGACTATGGACAGGTATGAGAAGCGCATTTTCAGTTCAGCAACTTTTTCCATGCGTTCGCTGAACTACCTCACGCATTTTACCCGACTTCAGATTGATCTCATTAAAGAGTTGGGAGATGCTCTCCAGGGTAACACAGATGCTGCTGTCTCCAAAAAGGTAACAGCACGACGTAACACCCTAACTTCGATAGTAAACTCGTCCATGAGGCTCATCTCGTATGCTGCAGCTTCAGCGATCGCTCTACGGAGGCAATCCTGGATGCGCCTTGGCTCCTTTGCGGAAGCCTTCAAATCTTCCTTTACCAATGCCCCCTTTGATGGTGCCACTCTGTTCGGTCCCAAAGTGAAGGAGACTCTCACTCGGTGTGAGCAAGAAGGTAAGACCCTGTCTGCCGTAGGGGTCCGTTTTTCTGCCCCGACCAGACCATACCCCAAAGGGCAAAGAGGCGGAAAAATGTGGTTCCGAAAGACTCTGGGATCTTTCCAGCCCACACAGAGTGACGCCCCCTCCAGAGGCAGAGGAGGAGGCAGGAATGGAAGATGCCGCCCAGGTGGCAGAGAGGGGTCTGCAGAACCAGGGCGACAGGGATAGCGTTCCTCGGAAGCCCTTCCAGCACTCCTGAGGGGCGGCCCAACTGTCGTACTCTGGAGGTAGTCGGGGGTCAGTTAGCTTTATACCCAAAGGCCTGGCTAAGTCTTACTACGGATTCTTGGGTAAAAAGCGTAGTAACCAGAGGATACAACATCCCATTTATAACCATGCCCCCCCAACAAAAGAGATTTCCAGATGTTCCACCCAGTCTGCGAGATCAAGCAGCCATAGAAATAAAAAAAACTGCTCGAAAAGAGTCATCCAACCAGTCCCGGTGGACCAAATAGGATCCGGAACTTACTCAAGGTTCTTTTTAGTTCCAAAGAAAACAGGGGACTGGAGGCCGATTTTGGACCTCAGCAAGCTCAACACCTTCGTAAGGAAGGAAAAATTCCCAATGGTCACACTACAGTCAATCCTTCCTTTCCTACAGAAGGTCGATTGGATGTGCTCTATAGATCTCAGGGATGCTTACTACCACATCAAAATGGCCAAAGCGTCCCGGGATCATCTGCGCTTCCGGCTGGGAGCCAGTCATTTCCAATTTCGAGCGCTGCCCTTTGGTCTCACCTCAGCCCCCAGGGTGTTCACCAAATGCATGGCAGTAGTTTCGTCTCACCTGAGGCGGATAGGATTCCAGGTGTTTCCATATCTGGACGACTGGCTCCTCACCGCCACCACCAAGCATCGCCTTGTACAATCCAGGGAGTACACGATCAACCTTTGTTCCCCTTTAGGGATCTCAATCAATTTCGAAAAAATCTGCCTTACCGCCCTCACAGCATATCTCATTTATAGGGGCGGAGTTAGATACTACTACAATGCTGATCAAGCGCCCACAAACAAGAGTATCAGCCCTCAGAGACCAGGTCGCTATTCTTATTTGGAACAGAAAAGTTTCTGCGCCACAAGTGCTGAAAGTTCTGGGCATGATGTCAGCCACGCTGATTGCAGTTCCTCTGGGCAGGATGCACATGAGGATCCTCCAGTGGCTGCTCCTCATGCAGTGGTCATTCCAACAGCTTCCTCTGTCTCACTACATCTCGATCACGGAATCTTGCAAGCGGGATCTTCGATGGTGGCTAAACAACCAGGATCTGACGATGGGTCGTCCGTTTGTATTACCCAGTCCTACAGCCACAGTAACCACAGATGCTTCCCTGATGGGGTGGGGCTTTTTCAGGGGAGAACAGTCCAAGGAGAGTGGTCCAAGATAGAGTACAATCTGCATATCAATGTTCTGGAGCTGAAAGCGGTGTTCCTAGTGTTGCAACACTTTCATGAATCTCTACCTCTAGGAACAGTGGCAGATGTTCTTCATTCCACATTGCTGCAGTCCTAACAATTGGGTAGTCCGCTGTCCAGTCGGCCCGAATACCAAAGTATATGGCTGACGTCGGTCAGGGCGCATTAGACTGACGTCAGTACGTCAGGGTACTAATGCGCATGACCGACGCCATATCCTCAGTCTTTTTTGCCGCATGGTCCGATGCAGAAGCAATTTTGCGAGTGCAGGTTGGCGTTCTGAAATTTTCTGAAGTCGGAGTTTCAGACCGAATCAAAGTTGGCTAAGTACCCCGTTGGGGAACATTTTGGTTTTTTCTTGCCTCAGTATTTAACCGGATGTCAGAAAAAGTGAATAACTGTATTTCTTGTGGGAAACAGATACCTCATAGGGATTACCATACCTTGTGTATACCTTGTTTAGGGCCTGAGCACGACGTTGTTGGATGCCGCTCTTGTGCTAGATTTAACAAACGCACTATTAAGAGACGGTTAGACTGTGCCAGGTTAGTGTTTGGGAAGCGTTGTAATTATAAAATGCCGTCGGATGCTCCGACGCCCGCTTCGTCCAAAAAGCGCAAGGACAAAACAGTGAAGCCTAGGGTTGATGAACCGGCAGTCCCAGACGTCGGTTCTTTAGAAGGCTCAGTGGAGCCAGAGGTTTTGCCAGGAGTTTCTTTGGAGTCTCAGGCAGAGACTTTACTGTTGCAGGATGTGCCTTCTCAGGAGGTAGGCCAGGCTGAGGGGGCTTCTCAGGTAACTGTTCTTCCCTCTCTTCTCAAGGTAGTTAGAGCCTCTCCTTCTGTTTCCAAAACTTCCTTGAGAGGTAGGCCAAGTTTAGCTTCAGTGGGGGCTTCTCCTAGCATTTCAGGTTCTGTGCCTAAGAAACATATGCTTAAAATGGCAGAAGATTTGATTACTCTGATTAGAGGTTCTATGCCCCCTCCTGATAAGAGGCCTAGGGTGGAACCTGAGTTTGAGAGTTTTGAACAGTGTTCAGAGGCTTCTGAGTCTTCTGCGGAAGACTTGCAGGAGTATCCTCCTTATTCTGATTCTGATGTGGATGATTCCACTCCTACAGCTTCTCCTCCTGAGGATTTCTCATTTTCAGAGACTCTGCATTCCATGAGGGAGCACTTTAAATGGGAAGGCCAAGATTACTCTGATTCTAGGAAAAGGCTTAGGAAATTCTTGTTTTTACCCCAGCATAGGCCCTTAGCTATCCCTCCTGTGTTGAATGTGGTAGAAGATGTTTTGCAGAGGCTTCCCTGAACCCTGATTCCTTGCCTCCTGCTCCTGTTAAACCTGATAGGTACTATAGGGTGCCTGAAGCTCATAAGTATCTTTTTAAGAGTCCTAGGGCAGACCCGAGACTGTTTCTCAAGGACCTAAAGGTGTTAAGGCCTCTGTTGTTAAAAATCCTGTTCCCACTGATAAAGAGGCAAGGGCTTTGGATAGATGGGGAAAGAAAGTGTATACTTCTTCCACTTTAGCCATGAGGGCGTTGAATTGTCAGTTTCACATGCTAAAATATCAAAATTATCTCCTTTCACAATTGAAATCTAAGGTGGATGCTTTGGCGGAAGGTATTGAGTGTAAAGAGTTGCTGGATTTAGTTCATGTGTCTGAACAAGTGGGTAAGCATTCTTTGCAATGTGGTTTTGATGCTGTACAGGCCTCCTCGAGGGTGGCTGCCACTAGTTCTGTTCTTCGCAGGCATGCCTGGTTGAGGGATCAGAATTTAGCTGAGCATGTTAAGACTAGGATTTTGGATGCTCCTTTACAGTCTGATGTGTTGTTTGGTTCGCCTGTGGAAGCAGTTTTAAAGAAAATGGAGGACAAAGCTAAGTCTATGCAAACTGTTAAAGATTTTTTGCAGGTGCAGCCACCGAAGTTTAGTAGAAATTGGCCTGCTAAGGGGTGGGCATATCCTGCTTATGATTCCCAGTCTAGGGGTAGGTCTAGACGTGGTAGGGGCAGAGCTCAAGGTTCTTTTAGGCCTAGAACAGGGAGTTCACCTGCTCAGACTTCTGGTGAGGGCAGGGGTCAGTCCTTTCGTAAACAGACCCAATGACCTGCCTTTTCAGCTGCCAGTAGATTCTCGTCTGGCAGCTCCTTTGGGAGGAAGACTGTCTCTTTTCAAAGAAAATTGGGATTTAATTACTCAAGACAGATGGGTGTTGGATATCATTCACCACGGTTACAGGTTTTATTTCCATACATTGCCCCTTTCAAAGGCATGCCAGACGTTCCTCCTCCACAAAGAAAAGAGGCTCACAAGCAAATTTCTCAGTTACTCCAGATAGGGGCCATTCAGCCAGTCCCTGTATCAGAAAGGGGCCTAGGATTTTATTCTCGCCTGTTCCTAGTACCAAAGAAGGGGAACACGTGGAGACCAATTTTGGATTTATCTATCCTCAACACTTATCTGGACATTCCCAAGTTCAAGATGTTGACGTTACAACAGCTTTTACCTCTGCTGGGCAAAGATCACTGGATGGTAACTTTAGATCTCAAGGAAGCTTACCTTCATGTGCCTATAAGGCTAAGTTGCAGGAAGTATCTGCGGTTTCGAGCTGGAAATTCTCATTATCAGTTCTCTGCATTGCCCTTTGGCTTATCTACTGCCCAGAGTATTCACAAAGGTTCTGGCTCCAGTGATAGCTTACTTCAGGCTAAAAGGAATTCAAATCTATCCTTACTTGGACGACTGCCTGATTCTGGCTCAAGAAAAGGAAGACCTTCTACAGCATCTGGAATATGTTATAGCAGTGCTAAGATGCCTAGGGTATTCTGTGAACGAAATAAAGTCCAGTCTAGTACCCTCTCAAGACATGTGCTTTCTGGGTGTGAGACTGAATACAGCAGCCCAGATGGCCTTTTTAACCCCGGACAAACAAAAGAGTCTATCACTTTACTTCCATCAACTATCTCATCAGTCCGTGCTGACTGCAAGGACAGTCCTTCAAGCATTAGGGTTCATGGCATCTTGTATTCTGGTGCTTCCCAATGCCAAACTGCATATGAGGAAGCTACAATGGTATCTCAAAATGTATGGACACAGCACTGCCAGGATTTGGACACTGTCATTCAAATAATACCTTGCCTTCAAAAGAATTTTTGTGGTGGGCTCAGGAATGTCACCTAAACAAGGGACTCTCTGTGACCCGGCCAGAGGCGAGTCAGATTTTAACGACAGATGCCTCGGACATTGCTTGGGGAGCTCATCTAAATGGAAAGTGGATACAAGACAAGTGGCCTGCCAGACTACAGCATCTACATATCAACATGAAGGAGATGTTAGCAGTCCAGTTTGCATTAATGGCTTTCAAGGAGTTACTTCTTCCAGGGCAGGTGTTGATTCTAACAGACAACACAACTGTCATGTGGTACATCAACAAGCAAGGGGAACACATTCTTATCCTCTATGCAGGCAAGCAATCACTTTATGGGAGCCTGCGGTAAGCTTGCAACCAACTCTCCAGGCAAGGTTTCTGCCGAGCACAGAACTCCTTAGCAGATGTGTTAAGCAGACAAATCATGGATCCCCACGAGTGGAAACTGGATCTTCATGTATTTCAGAAATTGACAGTGTCATGGGGAACTCCAGACATAGATCTGTTCGCTTCTCCACTAAACCACCAGCTGCCAAAGTTTTGCACAAAGGGGTTTCATCACACAGCTTGGAAAGTGGATGCTCTGTCTTTCGGTTGGAAAAATCTTCATGTGTATGCCTTTCCACCTCTGCCTCTTCTTCCAAAGGTGCTATTAAAGGTCAGACAAGACAAGCCAAGGATGATTTTAATAGCTCCAGATTGGCCTCGGCAACACTGGTACCCACTACTAAGGAGTCTGGTAAGGAAGCCTCCATGGCCTTTACCTTTGATTCCACATCTGTTATCTCAGAAGGACGGTCATCTGCTCAATGTCAAGCTTCACTCTCTTCATCTAACAGCCTGGCATATTCTGTGTTGAAACACAGCAGGTCTCAACTTCCTCAACAAGTTTTAAATGTGATTATGGAAGCTAGAAGACCTAGTACAAGGAAAGTGTACGCAGAAAAATGGAAGAGATTTTTATTTTGGAGTACAGCAAAGAATTTGGAGATTTCTGAGCCTAATTTGAGTGTGGCTCTTCAATATCTTACTGAGTTATTGGACAAAGGTTTGTCCTTCTCTTCCATTAAGATTCATGCTGCAGCAATTTCAGCTCACTATGATTGTGACCCACCATTGTTTTCGCATCCTTTGTTCAAGCAGTTTCTTAGAGGGGCAAAGAATATAAGACCCCCACGTAGAGCTCCTACTCCTGCTTGGGATCTCAATTTTGTGTTGGAAAAACTTACTCTACAACCTTTTGAGCCTGCGGCTACTGCTGAATTGAAATACTTGTCATGGAAGACTGCTTTTCTGTTGGCTATTACTTCTGCAAGAAGGGTGTCTGAGTTGCAGGCCCTTATGGCAGTAGAGCCCTTTTGATTTTCCATAAGGATAGGGTATCATTACGCACTAATCCTTCCTTTATGCCTAAGGTGGTTTCTAGTGTGGCTTTAAACCAAACTATTCATTTGCCTACTTTTTATGCAGACCCCCAAAATAAAGGGGAAAAGATTTTGCACACTTTAGATGTACACAGGCAATTGCGTTATTATTTAAGCAGGACTAAGGATTTTAGGCAGTCTCAGCAGTTGTTTGTTTCTTTTGCTTTGAGTTCAAGAGGGCAAGCCTGTGTCAAAACAAACTATTTCTAGGTGGATTGGGTTTTGCATTGCATTTTGTTATTCCCATCATGGCAAGGAGATTCCAGCTGGGATTAGGCCTCATTCCACTAGGGCTACTGCCACTTCAACTGCATTTCTAAGGGGGGTGGCAACTAAGGATATTTTGGAGGCAGCTACTTGGAGTTCAGTGCATACTTTCTCTAAGCATTATCACCTTCCTCTCTACTCTAAGTCTAGGGCTGGTTTTGCCACAGCTATTTTGCAAGGCATGTTGTCAGCTCCTGCTTCTTTATGATTTGCCAGCCTCCCTTACCTCTGCTTTGGGATTCTACCCAATTGTTAGGACTGCAGCAATGTGGAATGAAGAACATAGTACAGTTTTGTACCTACCATAAATGTAGATGTTCGAGGATCCACATTGCTGCAGTCCAATTTACCCTCCCTCCTTCCCTCTGTGTTTAGGGGTGGTTGTGTAGGTGAGGTTATATGCTGATAATTTTGTATATATTGTACATATTTTTGGTGCAGGTATATTGGGCCTTGTCTTTTTAGGGTCTTCTGACATCTGGGGCAAGAAAAGACTGAGGATATGACGTCGGTCATGCGCATTAGTACCCTGACGTACTGACGTCAGTCTAATGCGCCCTGACCGACGTCAGCCATATACTTTGGTATTCGGGCCGACTGGACAGCGGACTACCCAATTGTTAGGACTGCAGCAATGTGGATCCTCGAACATCTACATTTATGGTAGGTACAAAACTGTACTTTCAGACGGACAATATGTCGGTGGTCTGGTACATAAACAAGCAGGGTGGAACCAGATCTTATCCTTTGTGCAGAGAGGCCCTGAGAATTTGGCAATGGGTGGCATCCACAGGTAATTTTCTGATAGCAACGCACATCCCGGGGTCATCCAACGTCATTGCGGACAGGTTGAGCAGAGCCATCCTGTTGCCCCACGAGTGGCCCTGAACAGTCAAGTGGCGGAAAGGATTTTCCGCAGATGGGGCCAGCCTTGCTGCGATATTTTTACATCCCCCTTGAATGCCAAATGCAGAAGCTACTTTGCCCTTCTTCCCCCTCCGGGGGGGTGCCCCCAGGGACTCACTGGTACACGATTGGCCCCCAGGTCTCCTTTATGCTTTTCCTCCTGTCCCCTTGATTCCCAAATTTCTACAGAAAGCCAGGAATCTGAAAAGGACGATCATACTCGTAGCACCATTCTGGCCTCGACAGATCTGGTTTCCCTTCCTTCGTACCCACCTGATGGAGGAACTATGGATTCTGGACCCGGAGCCAGATCTTTTGACTCACTCGTCGGGAGTTCCTCATCCATCCCTTCGGTCCCTCAAACTGACAGCTTGGCTGCTCCACTTCCCAATTTAGCCAGGTCAAAGTTTTTGTCCCCTACAGTACAACACATTTTAGTTTCTTCCCACAAATCTTCTGCCAGAAAATTATACAAAAGCAAATGGAAACGTTTGGCTTGCTGGGCGTCAGCACAAGGATTAGATCCCTTGGTGGCCCCGATACACAAAATCCTAGAATTTTTATCCACACTGTTTCATGAAGGGGCCTCTACTTCTACGATAAGAGTGCAATTAGCGGCCATATCGAACTTCCATGTAGGTGAAGGGGATTCTTCAATCATGTCCCACAGGCTTTGTAGGGCCTTCATGAAGGGTACCTTTCACCTGCGGCCACCCATCCGCAAGCCGGTTTCTCCATGGAATTTGAACTTGATGTTGTCTCAGCTTATGCTACCACCATTTGAACCAGCATCAAACTGCTCAATTAAGTATTTGTCATGGAAGACCCTCTTCCTCATTGCTGTTACCTCTGCTCATAGAATTTCTGAGCTACAGGCATTGTCAGTCAGACCGCCATACATGATTTTTCACCCAGACAGAGTTTCCTTGCGTACAAATCCGTCATTTCTTCCGAAGGTATGCTCTGTGCTTAACATTAACCAATCTATTGAACTCCCCACATTTTTCAAAAACCATTCAAACAAATTGGAATACATGTTACACACGTTGGATGTACATAGACAACTGAGATTTTATCTAGACAGAACAAAAGATTACAGACAATCGGATCAGCTGTTTGTGTCGTTCGCAGATAATAAGAAGGGCATGGCAGTAATCAAGCGGACATTATCCAAATGGCTTTCGGACTGAATAAATTTTGTTTATTCTGCTTCAAAGCAAACACTTCCATTCAAGCCTAAGGCTCATTCTACCAGGGCCGTTTCTACTTCTTCAGCCCATGCCGCTCTTCTTCCGTTGGATATTATTTGTGCGGCGGCGACGTGGGCAAAACCTCATACGTTTGTAACTCACTACAAAGTAGACAGGTCCTCCAAGGACAGAGCGTCCTTTGGTTCCACTGTACTCAGGAACGTTCTTCCATGAGTCACGCAGGGTAACGGAGCTAGGGACGCTACCCGTGTGTAAGAACAAACGGCGAGATCGAACAATTTCACCTAAAGAAGTTATGTTCTTACCATAATGTTCCATGTGAATTGTTCATCTCGCCTTTGTTCTTACATCCCCTCCCTCCATCCCCCACCACGTTCTGGAAGAACGGGTATGACTAGTGTCTGGTAGGTATTCTTGAGGTTGCCTTCTCTATCCAGTCTTCAGTAAGTTGACTATTGGCTATTTGCCTATCTGTGGTTGGTTCTAGTATTATTCAGCCTCAAGTATGTGTGATTGCTTGAGAGTTAAACGCAGTGATTAGTAATGCTGTCTGGTTCTTGCAAACTAGATCTGAGGGATGGTAAAGGAGGATCATGGGATATTGACTGTGCCTCGAGCTTTCTCTTAGATGCAGAGCTTGTGAAGCGGCCGACTCGGAGCCGATGATCGGCTCCGAACCCGTGTGTAAGAACAAAGGCGAGATGAACAATTCACATGGAACGTTATGGTAAGAACATAACTTCTTTTTTCAGTTCAGTGACTTGAGTCTCTAATTTTGTTGACTTATTCAGAGTTTCTTGAAGTCAATATCTGGGTGACACAACGCACTTAAAGTTATGATTTTTGATGCATTGAAGATCAGCTGTACATTTGTCTGTTTTCGGGCCCAAAGTCAAGGAGGACCCTCACTAGGTGTGAGCAAGATTGAAAGACTCTGTCTGCCATAGGAGTCTGTTTTTCCACCCCTACTAGACCATACCCCAAAGGGCAGAAAGGTGGAAAAATGTGGTTCCAGAAGTCCCAAGGATCTTTCCAGAACACACGTAGTGAACCCCCCTCCAGGGGCAGAGGAGGGGGTAATAATGGAAGACGCTGCCCCGGCGGCAGAGGGGGTGCGCAAAACCAGGGCGACAGGGATCAGTTCTTTGGCAAGCCCTACCAGCGCTCCTGAAAGGAGGCCCGACTGTCCTACTCTGGAGGCAGTTGGGGTTGTTTGTCTTTGTATCCAGATGCCTGGCTAGGATTGAAAAAATTTCTTGGGTACAAAGCGTTGTTACCAGAGGGTTACATCATCCCATTCTCAGAACCCCCACCTGTTCGAAGGAAAATCCCAGCCTTTCCACCTAGTCTCAGGGATCAAGCAGCCATAGAAATCCAGAGGCTGCAGGAAAAGTCATCCAGCCAGTCCCAGCATAGCAGATAGGATCTGGAACTTACACCAGATTCTTTTTAGTTCCAAAGAAAATAGGGGACTGGAGGCCCATCTTGGACCTCGGCAGACTCAACAACTTCGTAAAGAAGTAGAAGTTCTGTATGGTCACGCTTTAGTTGATCCTTCCTTTCCTAAGAACGGTCGATTGGATATGCTCTATAGATCTCAAGGATGCATACTATCATATCATAATGGCCAGACCATCCAGAGATCATTTGCATTTCCGGCTGGGAGCCAGTCACTACCAATTCCGAGCAGTGCCCTTTGGCCTCACAAGAGCCCCCAGAGTGTGTACTAAATGCATGGCAGTGGTTATGGCTCACCTGAGGTGTCTAGGATTCAGAGTGTTTCCATATCTGGACAACTGGCTCCTTACCGCCACCTCCAGGCATCAACTAATTCTGTCCAGGGATCACACTCTGTCTGTGCTCTCAGTTAGGAATAACTATAAATTTCAACAAGTCTGTGTTGTCACCATCGCAGCGTATCTCCTTTATTGGAGCAGACTTGGACACCACCACCGCCATGGTCAAATTACCGCTGGACATAATAGCCACTCTTTGAAACCAGGTATTGCTCTTCACCCAGTGGTCTTAAAGACTTCCGATGTCATTCTTGATAATGATTACAGATTTTTGCAAGAAGGATGATCTTTGGTGGTTGACCAGCCACCAGGTAACAGTAGGTCACCCATTTATTTCTCACTTGCCGTCAGCCACGGTGACCACGGAAGCTTCTCTGATAGGGTGGGGGTAGGCTATTTCAGGGAAGAACAGCCCAAGGCACCTGATCAGAAACAGAGTCACAGTTGCACATCAATGTCCTGGAGTTGAGAGCGGTGCTTTTGGCGTTGCGGCCCTTCACGACTCTCTTCCTCTGGGGACGATTGCGATCCAGATAGACAACATGTCTGTGGTCTGGTATATCAACAAGCAAGGGGGAAACCAAGTCTTAGCCCTTATGTCGAGAGGCCTTGAGAATTTGGCAGTGAGCGGTATCCACTGGGCGCTTTCTGACAGCAACACACATCCCGGGGAAATCCAACGTGATCATGAACAAATTGAGCAGAGCCATTCTGTTACCGCCCAAGTGGTCCCT
Source organism: Protopterus annectens (assembly GCF_019279795.1). Taxonomy (NCBI): domain Eukaryota; kingdom Metazoa; phylum Chordata; order Ceratodontiformes; family Protopteridae; genus Protopterus; species Protopterus annectens. The sequence goes on along the minus strand of NC_056743.1, from coordinate 956,884,591 downwards.
CAAAGACGAGGTTGCCGAGATGATTTTCCCCAGATGGGGCCAGCCTTGGTGTGACCTGTTTGCATCCCTAATGAATGCCAAATGCAGAAGCTAACTTTGCCCTGAATCCCCCACCAGGAGACAGCCCAAGGGACTCGCTCGTACACAATTGGCCCCCGGGACTCCTATATGCCTTTCCACCAACTCCCCTGATTCCGAAATTCTTACAGGAAAGCCAAAGCCCTGGGAAGGACTGTTCATAGGTAGGTACTAGACCATCTGCCCAAAGGCATTTGTAAGCCTAGCCAGAATGTGTTTGCTTTCACCGCCCACTTAGATTAGTTCCCTGTGTCTCTGTTCAGCAGAGCCACTGAAGTGATCCCTGTCTCTTTCCCATCCACTCGTCAAGGTTTCTCTTGAAGACTTAGCGGGGAGCTCTGCCTAATGTAGATTGGAATCTTGTTCCAAAGTATGGGAAGTCTGTGGGACAGGAATCTGTCCCTCCAGCAAGTCCTATTTATTGTTGTGGTGAGGTTTAGATCCTTAGAGCATGTGGCTCGAGGGGATATGGTTTTCTTTAGGTGGAGCATGTCCATCAATTCTGGGTTGGACATGGCCTTGTATGTCAGGCAGAGATCACCTTTGAGTATGCGGTATGCAACCGAGTACAGCTGGAGTTTCTTCAGTCGAGCTGCATAGGGCATCTGTTTGGGGCCAGTGATCCTTTTGGTGAGGTACTTCTGTGGTCTTTCCTGCTGTTGCAGGTGTCTTGTAAGGTACATCCCAAATGGGGCGTTGTACTCTGATGGGTCTGATGAGTAGAGGAACACATTGACCTCTTTTGATCTGGATCCGACTCTTTTGTGATTAGGTGGGCCACATAGAAGGATTTTCTAACCACTCAGACTGACAGCTTAGCTACTCCGATTCCCAACCTAGCCAGGTCACACGACTTTTCCTCTGAGGTACAGCATATTCTTGTATCTTCACATAAAGCTTCCACTAGAAAGTTGTGTGCCAGCAAATGGAAGCGATTTGCCTTTTATGCCTCCCAGAATAATATTGATCCTTACATTGCCCCAATTGCTAGTGTTTTGGAATTTCTGTCTAAGCTTTTTCATGAAGGTGTTGCAGCTGCCACTATAAGAGTTCAATTGGCTGCAATTTCGAATTTCCACCTCGGATCTGAAGGCTCTAACCTAATGTCTCGCAGACTATGTATGGCTTTCTTAAAGGGTACCATTCATCTTAGACTGCCTGTTAGACAACCTTTTACTCCCTGGAATCTAAATTATGTGCTGTCACAGATTATTCTCCCTCCCTTTGAGCCTGCATCATACTGCCATTTAAAATTTCTCTCTTGGAAAACAATTTTCTTGGTAGCCATTACCTCAGCACATAGAGTGTCCGAGCTTCAGGCCCTAATCTATAAAACCCCCATACTTGGTGTTTCATCCCGACAGAGTGTCACTGAGAACTAATCCTTCCTTTCTTCCAAAGGTGTGTTCCGAGACTAACTTAAATCAGACTATTGAACTCCCAACTTTCTTTAGTAACCATTCTAACAAGTTGGAATATATGTTGCATAAGCTTGATGTTCACAAGCAGTTAAGGTACTATTTGGACAGAACAAAGGAATTCAGAAAATCTGAACAACTCTTTGTTTCTTATGCTGACACTAAGACAGGGCTACCAGTATCCAAAGTTACTCTTTCTAAATGGTTAACTGACTGCATAAAATTTGCATATTCTTCAGTGAATCTTCCATTAGAACATGGCGTGAAAGGGCATTCCACTAGGGCTGTTTCTACTACTTCATCTTTTGCGGCTCGATTGCCTTTGGACACTATGTGTAGCTGCCGCGTGGTCTAAGCCGCATACCTTTGTCACTCATTGCAAAGTGGACAGGGCCTCCAGGGACAGAGGTTCCTTTGGTTCCACTGTCTTTAGGAATATACTCCCGTGAGCCACCCAGGGTTACCGTGCTTGGGACGCTACCTATGTGTAAGAATGAACGGAGAGATCAAACAACTTCACATAAAGAAGTTATGTGCTTACCATAACGTTCCATGTGAGCTGTTCATCTCGCCTTCATTCTTACATTCTCACCCGCCTTCCCCCTCCAGGTTCTCGAAGAACGAGTAGACTTGTGGTCTGGTGGGTCTTCTTATATGACTTTTTACTCCAGATGGAGTACCTGTTGTGTGTTGTATATGTTACAGGCTGGGATCAGCAAACTAAATCTGAGGTGAGACAGAGAGCATCATGGGATAGGGACTTTGCCTCGAGCTACTCTAAGATCTTGAGCTTGTGAAAGCGGCCGACTTGGAGCTGATGGATCGGCTCCGAACCCATGTGTAAGAATGAAGGCGAGATGAGCAACTTACATAGGATGTTATGGTAAGTACATAACTTCTTTTTTCCTTCCACACATCAAACCTTTCTTCCACTTCTCAATTTCCTTCCTGTCTTAATGCCCAATTTACATTTCATTTTTTTTCTAACCACCTCACTTTATCCATCCCCTTCAAATACTCTGCACCACTGTGTTATAACCAGGTTCTATTTCCATATATATTTCAGTATTCTTACCCCACTATCCTTGACTCATGAGCTATACAGTGCTTCTCTCCCTGTTTTAGCTTTAACTATTACCTACCTACCGACTAATGTTTTACACTCCTTACCTCAGTTTTATTTACTTCTAGCATCTGTATTGTAAGCTTCCTTTACCCATGTCTTACAAGTCTTGTCTCATGTCTGGTTGTCTTGTGTATTGCTCATGAACTGTTTGCATACTAAATGTTTTTTCCCAGTCAACAAAGATGTATTAATAAATGTTTTTACTTGAGGAGTATAGTGGATATTAGTGTAGCTGTGGAATGTTTGAGGAGCTTAATTTCAGAGTTGTTAAACTTTTATTTTGCAGATAATAATAATTATTTCCCATAATATCTTTAGACACTTGAACTTGCACGGAACCCGGCAATGATGCAGGAAATGATGAGAAATCAAGATCGAGCTCTTAGCAACCTTGAGAGCATTCCAGGGGGTTATAATGCTTTAAGAAGAATGTTCATTGACATTCAAGAACCAATGTTAAATGCTGCTCAAGAGCAAGTGAGTGAAACCTTTTCTAGTTAATGAACATACATAAATTATTTCCCACTCTGATTTTGTAATGTGTTTTCTGAATGACTCCTTTTAATGAAGTGTGTTGTTCATATTTGCATTCTGGCGATCTCTTAATTTTGTAATGTTCTTATTTAAGTAGAGAAAAGCAAATTTCCTTGTATGAGTGCATTTAAGTAAAGCAAATTTGACAGTAGTACAAATAGCACATTTAAATTGTCAGTACTACTCTGTCTGCTGGCATTATCCTTAAACTTAATGGTAACAGCATCTCACAGTCATATTGAGTCCAATACCACAGTAATAATCCTATTCTTTTGCTTTAGGAAATACATACAGTCATCATTCCTTCTTTCACACTGCCTAGTTGTGAAAAAACCTTTCCACAAATAGCCCCAGGTGTTTGAAACAACCTCCTGGGTAAACCTAGAGGTATAAACACTCTTTATAGAGAATATAAAATAAATAAAGCAACCAGTGGAAGCAAACAAATGTGACTGTTTTAGCAAGGCAGGTTGATTAACTTCATCTGGCTTTACTACTTTTAAAACATTTATTATTTGTGTCTGTTGTTCACATTTCTGATTTCCTACTGTGTACAATGTGAATATGTAAATCATGTACTCATTGTAGAGTATTTAGAGTCTAAGCATTTTTAAATAATTTTGCTTACTGCATAGCGTCATTCCGCTTACCAACCCCTGAATGATGTCTAGGGCTTCTATGAATGTAAATGAAGGGATTGAGGTTAGCATTCATGTAAATGTTTGGCTGTGATGGTCTTATTCTCACTTTTGGTGTGTTATATAAATCTGTCTGATATTCCTGTAGCATCCGTGTATCCTGTGCCGAGAACTAACAGTTTTCTGTCAACTTAAATGTATTTTATACTGTGAAATGTTATATATTGCCCTGTGTCTTGGAAAGTGCCTGAAAAGGGTCTTCAGACCTTTGCACCAGCTTGGTTGACAAATGAAAAGTAAATTAAAATGTGCAGTTATTTTGACTTACCAGTACAGAACAGCATAGACAACAATTCCTGTTCATACTTAAGAGTTCAGTATTAAAAAATCAGTATTGATTTCATGATTGTGTGACATCTTACATCAAAAGTGAACTAAAGATTAAAGGTCACATTGAGTAATGAGATGTACTCATGGAGAGCTTAATTGGGGGTTATCAGCTGGTAGTTTTGAGTAGTAACTATCAGCAATGCAGATATTGTAAAAAAAAAAAAAAAAAAAAAAAAAAGTGAATATATTAAATCATGAGGACACTAACAACAAAAGTAACTGAATGGAACCTTTTCTTTTTTATTAAATGGCTTGACAACTTTAATTACAATTCTCCAGTGATTACAGACAACAGTTTTTGGTTCGAGACTACTTACCGTTGAACAACAGACAAAAGTTTTGGTCCAGAAAGTCTTAAAATATAAATCTGTCCAGATGGACAACTGTTTTCTTTGGTTAAGTGCTTGACAACCTGTACCCAAGAGTTTATGGCTATGGAAGTTCTCCCATGGGGTAGGGGATGACACACCATTTTGCATGGAACTAACGGAACTTTTTGACAAAACTGGAACTTACCAGACTTTTGATGAGGAAGAATGAAGGGTAAATGGAGGTATTTAAGACCAGATATTTCTTCTTCCATGGTCACTTCCATCCAGGTGATTTGCTTTTTTCCCAATCACCATGCTCAGTATGACAGCGTGTTTACGAGGTTCAAAATGAAGATGGTTTCTATTGCAAACATCAAGGATAAAAAAATTGAACAGGGACAACGCTGACTATGCCATAAACGGAGTGTATACTAAGATTCAGAGTTTTAAGCATCCAACGGCCAGCCGAAGAACCAGTGGCGACTATCCATGACTATGTTTGTGAAAAAGAGTCTACCATTGAAGCCCCTTTGGACAACCGGAGTTGAGGTGCTCCGAAAGTGTAGCAAGCACAAGATGAACTCAATGAATATGACCCCACGGCAAAGGGGGAAAAGGAATTGGAATCGAGAAAGGAGCAGACAATCTTGGCTTCATCAACCGGTATGGGAAATAACATAAGGAGACACTTTCAAATGGATGTTTACTATGAAGGTACTGTTTCTCTTGTGTCTTATTTTAATTGCAACATTTCCAATTTTACTGAATTAAATATTTGCCCAGAGTATTATAGCCTGTTTATTAAAGGCTTTACCTTTATGCCAACAGACAGGGCCAATATTGCTTACATGTTGATTGATTTTAAGATTTTTAGCAGGAACTTAAATCTTAAAGTTTATTGTGTGATCATGACTCTGACACAAATTTGAAAAGAAGGTATGTTTAAATGGAAGAACATGTTTAAACCCCCGGTTGACCCTGTTATGAATGTTTTTGAAAGGACTTGTGAGAGGAAAATCTGGGGATTGTTAAATAACTGAAAAAGGAACAGCTTCTACAACTTTTCTCCATGAGAAAAAGTAATTTTAGATGAATTTGCATCTAATAAGAGCATTAGATGCATGAAACCTGACAAAGGCGGAGGCATGGTTTTGATGGACACATTTCATTATGTAACTAGGATGTTTTACATATTGAATGACACCAGTACTTATCAAACTGTGTCCCTGAATAAAATTACAACTGCATACACTGTCATTAATTTATATTTGGAGGAATTATTATTATATGAAATTATTTATGTTGGGCTCTTACAATTTTTAGAGGTTGAGAATCCTGTTGTTACTAAGATTTTTGGTGTACAAAAAATAAATTCCAATTTACAGGATCCCTCTTTGTGCCCCATTGTTTCTGCAGGAGGCTCTATCACACAACCCCTTGCAAAATATATTGTTGGAAAGCTTAGAAACGCCCTCACTAGGTACCAGTATATCTTGAGGGATTTATGGGGTTTTGTTGATAAATTTAAGAAATGTGATAGTTACAGATGATGGGATAGTTATGGATAAATGTTTTCTGATCACTCTGCATGTCAGAAATTTGTTTTCTGTTATCCCACATGAGTGTGGGTTAAAGTGGCTTTGTGAAATATTAGTGCAATATAATGAGCTTTCTGCCACCGATGTAAAAGTTATTAATGAATTTGTAGAGTTTATTCTAAAGAATAATTTTATTTTTTCAAAGGTGATTACTACAGGCAGTTACAAGGAATTGCCATGGGGGCCACATGTGGCCCCATCTTTGCCAGTGTAGTACTGAAATAGTGGGAGGGACACTATAGTGTTTAAAAAGAACAAATTCAAATTTTGTTGCCAGTATTACAGATACCTAGATGGTATTTTTAGTGTTATGAACAGGGGATATTTCAGAATTTAATAAATTGGTTTGTGAATTTGAAACTACCACTACATTTTTAAGGTTTACTACCCATGTTGACATCCAAGAGACCCATTTTTTGGATGTAAAGGTCTACTAGGGAGAACAGTACGACCTTGAGATGGCCATATACAGAAAGCTGACATTTAGTAATTCTTTATTTATACTTTAACAGCTGTCATCCAGTGCATCAAAAAAGGGGTTTAACTATATCCGTGAGGATTTTGACTTTCTTCTAAAGATGATTATTGTCTGGAAGAGTTAGGTAAATTGAAGGTGATGCTTACAGAGAAGGGGGTACAATGAGACCCTTATTGATGAAAACATTGAACAAGTACTGGAGTTGAGAAGTAGTAGATTTGGCCCTATTATTACAGCTGGACTAAACTGTATAAAGAGCAATGGAATGATGTCCAATGAGGATGACAAATTGGGAAAACTGAAAAAGACAGATAATAGTATGGTGATCCACTATACACTGGACACTTCAGTTATCAAGAAAATTGTACATAATAACTGGTATATGTTACAAGAGTATAGGAACCTCGAGTTCATTGCCCCCCCCCCCCGTTTCATCCTTAAGAACAGGAAAATATAAAAAATATTTTAGCAGGACCCCAACAAGAGCTTCAGTATTCAACTTAACAAAACCTCAAAATGTGGATGTAAACAATGTTCTTTTATAGATACTGAGGAAAGAGGGAGAATCTTGGGCACTATCACAAAATGGAGAAGACCGGGTAGGTACATCTGTAAAACTACAAGGATAGTGTATTTAGCCAGGTGCCGTTCCTGTATACTTTTTTAAATGGGGAAAACAGAAAATGGTTTAAACAGAGAGTTTATAAACATAATTACAGCATATTAAAGAAGGACACAAAAGTGATCTTGCTAGACATTCCTTAAAATGTACTAAGCTCAAAATGTTTAAATGTTTAGTTTTAGAAAAAATATCAACTGTGTTGTGTATGGGGGTGATTGTAAAAATAACCTTTTGCTTCTGGAAATGATTTGGCAGGTAAGAACAGATACTTCCAAACCCCTGGGACTCGATGTGCTTCAAGAATGCAACTGCAGTCCTTACATATGGGTTGTCCTGCCTCAGGCAGCCCTCGGTCGGCCCGATTCCAAAGTCTGGGTCCAGCGTCGGCTGATGTCGCCTCCTCCCCAACGTCAGAGCGGCTGGGGTATAAAAGCATCAGCCGACGCCATCTTCCTCAGTCTTTCTTGCCGCGCGGTGCCCGAAGCAGAAGCAAGTTCGCAAGTGCCGGTCGGTCAGCTCCTGTGTTTTACGTATCCGAAGTCATCAAAAAGCTAAGTACCCCGTTGGGGAACCTTTTCTTGCCTCAGCCGATGTCAGAAAAAACTGATAAAGTTAATAATTGTTTGTCTTGTGGTAAACAAATACCTCATAAGGACTTCCATTCTTACTGCCTCCCCTGCCTTGGCCCAGACCACGACGTCTCTGCCTGTGCTTGCTTCAATAAGTGCACACTCAGGCGCCGGGCAGAGTTTGCTGAAGACTTTTTTGGCGATAAATACTCCTATACCATGCCGTCGGAACAACCGACACCTCATAGTTCTAAAAAACGGAAAGACCGGGACCGACATTCTCGGCCCGTGACTTCCACCGACACCACGCCAAAAACTATCGCGAGTGCATCGGTCTCTTCTGAGGCGGTTGTTCCACCGCTCAGGACCGACGACACCACTTTACCGATCACTCCGGCCCCGGAGACTGCGCCGGTGCCGATTGTTGATTTTCCTCCAGAAACTGAAGCCCAAGATTTGCCTGAGACCATACCGGTGGACAAGGTTACTCCAGCAAGTGGGGCAGCTAGGCCCCCTATGTCTATGTCTATCAAGGCCTACACACATGCTAAGGCTGCCAGCCAGGCTAAGTCTCACCCTCCTAAAGCTATGCCTCAGCCCACTACTGATAAGCAAATCATGACTTCAGCTGCAGATTTAATTTCCTTAATCAGAGGCTCCCAGGCCCATCCTGACAGAGGTTCTCAGCCACCTTCTGACAAAAGGCCCAGGGTTGAGCATACAGAGACACCCTTTCTTCAGATGAAGCCTCTGGTGACTCTGATCACTCAGATACCCAGGAAGAGTCCCTCCAGGCCTACGAGGATTCTGATGCGGAGGAATCTATTCCTTCTGCCTCTCCTCCTGAGGATATTTCTTTTGGGGAAATTCTCCACTCCATGAGAGAGCATTTTCAGTGGCAGGGTCAGGAATTCTCCGACTCCAGGAAACGGCTTCGTTCCTTCCTTAAGCTTCCCCAACACAGGCCTTTAGCTATCCCTCCAGTGTTAGATGTACTAGATGATGTGTACTCTGATTCGAGTGCTTCTCCCTGATTCTCTCCCCCCTGCTCCTGTCAAGCCGGACCGATACTACAGGGTTCCTGAAACTCACAAGCATTTCTTCAAGGCCCATTCTGTTGATCTAGAAACTATTTCCCAGGGGCCCAAAGGGGTGGCCACATCCACGGCCAAAAATCCTTTGCCCTCAGACAGGGAAGCTAGGTCCCTGGAGAGGTGGGGCAAAAAGGTTTATACCTCACCCACACTTGCCATGAGGGCCCTTAATTGCCTGTTTCATATGTTTCAGTATCAGGATTTCTTGATGGATGATTTGCAGAAAAAGTTAGCCTCTCCTGAGCCTTTAGATAGAAAGGCCTTGCAGAATTTGGTCCATAACACTCAGCAGGTTAGCAATCATTTTCTTCAGTGTGGTTATGATGCATTGGAAGCTTCATGTAGGGCAGCTATGACAGGGGCCGTCATACGTAGACATGCATGGTTGAAAGAACAGGCATTGCCAGATCATGTTAAAGTAAAGCTTCTAGATGCACCTCTAGAAAAACACAAGTTATTTGGTGCTAATGCTCAGGATGTGTTGAAATCAATTGAGGAAAAGGCTAAATCAGTGCAAACAGTCAAGGATTTCCTCCAGGTTCAGCCACCAAGGTTCAGCAGGAATTGGCCTTCTAAGAATTGGTCCTTTCCAGACACTGACAAGTTTCAAAGGGGAAAAAACAGGCGTGCCCGGGGAAGAGGGCAATACAGAGACTCCTACAGGGGACGCCAGTGGCAACCGACTAATCAGAAGGGTGGGGCAGGGACTTCCCCTGCTCCACAGGGACAATCACAATGACTTGACTTTGACACCGCCGACCAAGGCTCAGAGAAGCACCTTTAGGCGGAAAATTATCCTTATTTTCAAAAAATTGGCACATTTTAACAAAGGACAAATGGATTCTGGACATAATAGACCAAGGCTACAGGTTCCACTTCCATACTTTACCAACAAGACAAGGCATGCCAAACCTGCCACTAAATCAAAGGGCAGAGGCATTCGAACAAGTTTCAAAGCTGATACAAATCAAAGCAATAGAAAAGGTTCCTCCTCAGGAACAAGGCCAGGGATTTTACTCAAGACTGTTCCTTGTTCCAAGAAAAGAAAAGCAATGGAGGCCTATACTGGACTTGTCCGCTCTAAACTCTTTTCTCTTTTCTCATAAAATAAAAATAAATAAATAAATAAATAAATAAATCATTGTACCAAAATTCAAAATGCTGACTCTACAGCAACTCCTTCCCATGCTGGGCAAGGGGTCTTGGCTGGGTTACTCTGGACCTCGAGGCATACCTGCATGTCCCAATCAGACACAGTTGCAGAAGATACCTCAGATTTCTTGCAGGGTCAGAGCATTATCAATTCTCAGCATTGCCCTTTGGCTTATCTACTGCGCCCAGAGTATTCACGAAATGCCTGGCATCAGTAATTGCACACTGCAGACTCCAGGGAATACAAATATACCCTTACCTGGACGGCTGCCTTATACAAGCGGACAGCAAGCAAGCCTTGACAAAAAACTGGAGTTATGTCATTCACTTACTACAGGCTTTGGGATACACAGTCAACTTACAAAAATCAAGACTACTGCCATCCCAACAAATGATTTTTCTAGGAGCCAAACTAGACACAATCACAAATGGCTTACCTCACAGAAGAGAAGCAAGAACAATTACCATATTACTTCAAAAGCCTAGCAAAGCTCACCCAGATGACTGCAAGGAAAATCCTGCAGGCCCTGGGTTTCATGGCATCTTGCATTCTACTGATTCCACTGGCAAGACTACACATGAGAAAACTATAATGGTACCTAAAAAGTTTATGTTCTCAACACAGCCACAACTTAGAGGCAATTATCCCACTCATCCCATGTCTACAAAGGGAATTTTTGTGGTGGGCCCAAGCAAGCCAGTTAAACAAAGGTATGCCTTTCAACAAACCTCAAACAAGCCAAACCATTACAACAGATGCCTCAGACCATGGATGGGGGGCGCACATGGAGGGCAGATGCATTCAAGGGCAATGGACCCCCCAGGAGGTACACCTTCACATCAATCAAAAAGAGATGTTAGCAGTGATTCATGCAATCGAGGCCTTTGGAAAATATCTTCATCAAGGTCATCTGCTAATAAAGACAGACAATACCACTGTTATGTGGTACATAAACAAGCAGGGAGGTACTCATTCTTACCCCCTTTGCAGACTAACGATGACTCTTTGGGAAAAGTCCCTGAAACTGAACATACAGCTGCAATCCCAGTTTGTTCCGGGCAGGGACAATGTTCTGGCGGACAGTCTAAGCAGAAACATCCTGGACCCGCACGAATGGATGTTGCATCCAGACATTTTTGCACAAATAACTCCTGCATGGGGGAGGCCGGACATAGATCTCTTTGCCTCCCACCTCAATCATCATCTGAAAAAGTTCTGCTCGAGGACACACCATCCACAAGCCTGGAGAATAGATGCTCTCTCATTCAGCTGGAACTCTCTAACAATCTATGCATTCCCACCTCTACCATTAATGACCAAGGTGTTACTGAAGATCAAAGCAGAGCAACCAAAAGGCATCTTAATAGATCCAGATTGGCCAAGGCAGCACTGGTATCCATTACTAAGGAGCATAACTTGTACCAAGCCGTGGCCCCTGCCTCAATGGCCTTGACTCAGCACAATTACAGGTCGGTTCATCCCAACCTGCAAATTCTACAGCTGACAGCTTGGAGGGTTCCATGATTTCTCCCCACATCTCTCTCTCCAAGGAAGTTCAACAGATATTATTGGAAGCACGCAGACCTTCCACCAGAAAGACTTATTCAGCCAAATGGAAGAGATTCAACATCTGGAATACCAACAGGGGACAGGATGCATCAGTAATGAGCATCCCACAGATACTGGAATACTTGGCAGAAATGCTGCATAATGGACTTTCCTATTCTTCCATAAAAATACACGCTTCAGCAATTTCAGCAAAATACAACACTGATCCACCTGTGTTTTCACATCTTTTGCTAAGACAATTTCTAAGAGGGATAAAGAATATCAAACTTCCCAGAAAACCACCAGTGCCTGCATGGGACCTCAACTTCGTGTTGGAAAAATTAACTCTTCCTCCTTTTGAACCAGCAGCATCTTCAGAATTGCAATTTCTTTCCTGGAAAACAGTTTTCCTGTTGGCAATTACCTCAGCAAGAAGAGTTTCGGAGATACAGGCCCTCATGGCAGTACCTCCATTCTTCATTTTTCATCAGGACAGGGTTTCTTTAAGAACCAATCCTTCTTTTATGCCAAAAGTGATATCCAGGGTGTCTCTAAATCAAGCAATTCACCTGCCTACTTTCTTCCCCAATCCTCAAAATAAAGGGGAAAAGCTGCTGCACACTTTGGACATACACAGACAACTGCGCTACTACTTGGACAGAACAAAGGCCAACAGAAAGTCTGCTCAACTATTTGTAGCATACGCTCCTGGAGTGCAAGGAAAGGCAATTTCCAAACAAACAATTTCAAAATGGATTGGACATTGCATCAGATTCTGTTATTCTTTCCATGGAAAGGGTGTGCCAGCCAATATCAGGCCACACTCCACCAGAGCTACAGCCACCTCCACAGCCTTCCTAAGAGGGGTGGCTACAAAGGACATTCTAGAAGCTGCTACATGGAGCTCCGTGCATACATTTTCCAAGCACTAAAACCTGCCTTTATATTCCAGATCCCGAGCAGGCTTTGCTTCGACAGTCCTACAGGGCATTTTAGCTACACCATCCTTATCTTAGAGCCTACCACCCCCAGCTTGGCTATGGTATTCAACCCATATGTAAGGACTGCAGTTGCATTCTTGAAGGACATAGTACAGTTTTGTACCTACCATAAATGTAGATGTCCGATAGATATGCAACTGCAGTCAGGTTTTCCCTCCCTCCTACCCCTCTGTGTATTGGGTCCACTTCCCTCCTTTTATACTTAGCTGGGGATATCTGTTATGGTGTATCTGTTTATTGCTATTGCGTATATCTGAAAATTTTTCTCCAGTTCTAAATTTAGCCTTCCATGGAGGGCACCTGGCATCTGGGGCAAGAAACACTGAGGAAGATGGCGTCGGGTGATGCTTTTATACCCCAGCCGCTCTGACGTCGGGGAGGAGGCGACATCAGCCGACGCCGGACCCAGACTTTGGAATCGGGCCGACCGAGGGCTGCCTGAGGCAGGACAACCCATATGTAAGGACTGCAGTTGCATATCTATCGGACATCTACATTTATGGTAGGTACAAAACTGTACTATGGTGTTGTTCCTATTATGAGTGAATTTAAACAAAGAAGGATCAAATTATAGGAAGAATAAGTTGCGATTTATCCCTTATAGTATGAATTTATGAATGAAGTATGTACATAGATTTCAATAGTATTATATATTAGTGTTTAGATGTCAGAGCATTGTGCCTTTAAGAATTTGATTGCATGTTAGGATTGGTGGGGAAAGTACTATATTTAAGTTGTGGTTCTTATTAGTTGCTTGGTTTAGATGAAGTCCTAGACATTAATGGGATGAAAGCTTTACCAGGTTTTTTGTATTTGTTTTTATATTGGATCAGTTTTAACTGTTGCTTATGTTGCTACATTCATTAAACTTGTTTAGCAACTCCTTCTTGGACCTGTTGTTTGACCGCGGTTTGGTTATTTCCATACTTGCTCAGACACTACCGGTCGCACAAAATATTTGACCTGTCAGTGTGTTTTAAAGTTTTATGAACAACATGAAAAACTGTGCTGCTTAATATTCTATGCAAGATGTTCATTGTTAGTTCACTGTTGCAGTAATTTTTGGCTGTATGCTATGTATCTTGGTAAAGATATTGGATGTGCAGCACAAGATTACATACTGTATGAGTGACATGCACTTGAGCTAAAACCCAGACCTTTTTTGACATTGATAAGCTTGGTCAGATGTCCTGTCACTTTGGCTTCTTAAGTATCAGTAGATGGGTTTATTCTGCAGTTTTGGGCAGATAAAGTATCTCATTGAACAACATTTCTTTTTCTGTAGAGAAGTTATTTCAGATGTCCTTCAAGGATGCATCTGCAGTCATCACATATGGGTTGTCCTGCCTCAGGCAGCCCTTTGGTCGGCCGGATTCCAAAGTCTGGGTCCGGCGTCGGCTGATGTCGCCCATTCCTCGACGTCAGAGCGCCTGGGGTATAAAAGCGTTAGCCGACGCCATCTTCCCCAGTCTTTCTTGCCGCGTGGTGCCCGAAGCAGAAGCAGTTCGCAAGTGCCGGTCGGCCAGCTCCTGTAATTCAGCTAACCGAAGACTTCAAAAGCTAAGTACTCCGTTGGGGACTCTTTCTTGCCTCAGCCGATGTCAGATAAAGTTAATAATTGTTTAACTTGTGGGAAACAAATACCTCATAAAGATTTCCACTCTTACTGCCTCCCCTGCTTAGGCCCAGACCACGACGTCTCGGCCTGTTCAGCCTGTGCTTCCTTCAACCGACGCAATCTTAGACGTTGGTCGGAGTTCGCAGAGGAGTTTTTTGGGGCTAGTTTCTCTTATGAAATGCCGTCGGAGACCCCGACTTCACATTTAACTAAGAAACGGAAAGACAAGGACCGACACACGCGGCCCGTGGTTTCGGCTGAAACTGCGGCCAGGCCTACCGCGAGTGTCTCGGTCTCAGCTGATACCGAGTCCTTGGAACTTCCGAACCCTGAAACAGTACAACCGACAGCCTCGGCCCCGGAGGCTCCCGCCGAGTCGGTTTTGGAATTGCCTTCAGAGACTGGTGATTTGGAAGCTTCCGACACCATACCTCTAGACAAAGCTACACCAGCACGTGGTGCAGCCAGGCCTCCTGCATCCATGTCCATTAAGGCCTTCACCAGGGCTAAAGCTGCTAAGCACACTAAAGCCATGACTCCCAGGGTTATTCCTCAGGGTCCCTCTTCTAGTTCCCAGATACTAACCTTGGCAGAGGACCTTATCTCTCTAATCAGGGGCTCTCAGCCCCATCCGGACAGGGGCTCCCAACCTCCTCTAGACAAAAGACCCAGGGTAGATCCCCCTGATTCCCCTCTCCTCAGAGGAGGCCTCGGATGGTTCGGATCACTCCGACTACCAGGAGGAGGCTTTTTCGGCCTACGAGGATTCGGATGCAGAGGAATCTATCCCATCAGCCTCCCCTCCTGAAGAGCTTTCCTTTGGGGAGACCCTTCACTCTGAGAGAGCATTTCAAATGGCAGGGCCAGGAAGATTCTGATTCCAGAAAAAGACTAAGAACTTTTCTTCATTTACCTCAGCATAGACTTTTGGCTATCCATCCTGTTTTAAATGTCATTGATGATGTGTACTCTGACTCTAGTATGACCCCTGACACTCTGCCTCCGGCTCCTGTTAAACCCGATAGGTATTACAGGGTCCCGGGCTCACATAATTTTCTTTACAAGGCCCACTCTGCTGATCCTGAAACTATTTCCCAGGGCCCTAAAGGGGTTGCAGCTGTTACTACTAAGAACCCACTCCCCTCTGCAAAGGAGTCCAGGGCTTTAGAGAGATGGGGTAAAAAAGTGTATACTTCTGCCACTCTTTCCATGAGGGCATTAAATTGTCAATTTCATATGATACAGTACCAAGAGTATTTGTTAGAAGAAATGCATAAGAAACTGTCTTCTACTGAACCCCTTGATCGCAAATCCCTTCAGGATCTGGTGCATAATTCCCAGCAGGTTAGCAACCATTTTTTGCAGTGTGGTTATGATGCATTGGAAGCTTCATGTAGGTCAGCAATGACAGGTGTAGTCATACGTAGGCATGCTTGGCTGAAGGAACAATCTCTGCCAGACCATGTTAAAGCTAAGCTTTTGGATGCTCCACTGGAAAAGCAAAAGTTATTTGGTTCCACTGCTCAAGAGGTCCTAAAGAAATTTGAGGAAAAGGCAAAATCTGTACAAACAGTTAAAGATTTTTTTTCAAGTGTAACCACCAAGATTCAGCAGAAATTGGCCTTCCAAGAATTGGTCCTTTCCGGACACAGAAAGATTTCAGAGAGGAAGGAACAGGCGTGCCAGAGGTAGAGAGCAAGCTAGGGGCTCCTACAAAGGCCGTCAATGGCAACCTCCAAACCAAACAGGTAGTGCAGGACCTGCAACTGCTGCACAAGGACAAACTCAATGACTTTACTTTGACTCCACCAACCAGGGCTCAATTAGAAGCACCTTTGGGCGGAAAAATTTCTTTATTCTCCAAAAATTGGCACAGCATTACAAAAGACAAATGGACACTGCAAATAATAGACAACGGATACAGGTTCCATTTCCACACATTGCCAAAAAGAAAAGGCATGCCCGGTCTACCACCAAATCAAAGGGCAGAGGCTTTGAAACAAATCTCAAGCTTACTACAAATGAAAGCTATAGAAAAAGTTCCTCTTTCAGAACAAGGCCAAGGATTTTACTCCAGACTATTCCTTGTTCCAAGAAAAGAAAATCAATAGAGACCAATTCTTGACTTGTCCGCACTGAACACTTATCTCATTGTGCCAAAATTCAAAATGCTGACTCTACAGCAGCTCCTTCCCATGCTGGGCAAGGGGTCTTGGCTGGTGACTCTAGATTTCAAGGAGGCATACCTGCATGTCCCTATCAGACAAAGTTGCAGAAGACACCTCAGATTTCTTGCAGGGTCAGAGCATTATCAATTCTCAGCATTGCCCTTTGGCTTATCTACTGCGCCCCGAGTATTCACGAAATGCCTGGCATCAGTAATAGCACACTGCAGACTTCAGGGGATTCAAATATACCCATATCTGGATGACTGCCTTATACAAGCAGACAGCCAACAAACTTTGGTAAAGGACTTAAATTATGCCATCAATCTTCTGCAGGCCTTGGGATATACAGTCAACATGCACAAATCAAGACTTGTTCCATCACAAAGAATAACTTTTTTGGGTTTGGATCTGGATACAACCACCCAAATGGCTTATCTCACAGAAGAAAAACAAAGACAACTACCGGATTACTTCAAGAATCTGGCAAGACAAACCCAGCTGACTGCAAGGAAAATCCTGCAGGCCCTGGGTTACATGGCATCCTGTATTCTTTTGATCCCACAAGCAAGGCTACATATGAGGAAGCTACAGTGGTACCTAAGGAGTTTATGGACTCAGCACAGTCACAGTTTAGAAGCTTTAATCCCACTCATTCCATGCCTTCAAAAGGAATTTCTGTGGTGGGCTCAGGCCAGCCAGTCCAACAGGGGGTTGCCCTTCACAAAGCCAAAAACCTCCCAAACTATTACAACAGATGCTTCAGACCTAGGTTGGGGAGCACACATGGAGGGCAGAGGTATTCAAGGACAGTGGTCACAGAAGGAGCTACGCATGCATATAAATCAAAAAGAAATGCTAGCAGTGATACATGCAATCGAGGCCTTCAAACTCTTTCTACATCAAGGCCACCTACTAATAAGGACAGACAACACCACAGTTATGTGGTACATAAACAAGCAAGGAGGTACCCATTCCTACCCTCTTTGCAAACTGGCAATGAATCTATGGGATCTTTCCTTGAAACTCAATATACAGCTGCAAGCTCAGTTTGTGCCAGGGAAAGACAATACACTGGCGGACAGCTTAAGCAGAAATATCATCGATGCGCACAAATGGATGCTGCACCCAGACATTTTCTTACAGATAACACAATCTTGGGGGAGGCCGGACATAGATCTATTTGCATCCCCCCACAATCATCAACTGAAGAAATTCTGCTCAAGGACATACCACCCACAAGTGTGGAAACTGGACGCTCTCTCTTTCAGCTGGAGAAATCTAACAGTGTATGCATTTCTACCAATTCCATTAATGACCGAGGTGTTACTGAAGATCAGGACAGAGCAGCCAAAGGTAATTCTGATAGCTCCAGACTGGCCAAGACAGCACTGGTACCCACTGCTAAGGAGCATGTCACGTACGAAGCCATGGCCTCTTCCTCTATGGCCACTTCTTCTGACACAGCACAGATGCAAAACTCTACATTCCAGCCTGAGAACCTTGCAACTGACAGCCTGGGGAATACCTTGACGACTCCTCAGGATAAGCTATCCCAGAGAGTGAAGGACATTATTATGGAAGCTCGCCGCCCTTCCACAAGAAAGGCATATTCAGCAAAATGGAAAAGATTTCTCATTTGGAACACCACAAAGGGCCTGGATACGACAGTGATGAACATGGCACATATCCTGGAATATTTGGCAGAAATGTTCCACAATGGTCTGTCTTACTCTTCTATTAAAATTCATGCTTCAGCTATTTCAGCAGAGTACAATACTGATCCACCTGTCTTCTCTCATCCTCTTCTAAGACAGTTTCTAAGAGGAATCAAAAACATCAAACCTCCACGGAAACCTCCTGTACTTGCTTGGGACCTTAACTTCGTGTTGGAAAAGCTACCGCTGCCTCCCTTTGAACCAGCAGCATCTGCAGATCTACAGTACCTTTCATGGAAGACTGCCTTCCTTCTGGCCATAACCTCAGCAAGATGAGTTTCGGAGTTGCAGGCCCTGATGGCAGTACAGCCATTTATTATTTTTCATCAGGACAGAGTTTCACTGAGAACTAACCCTACATTTATGCCAAAGGTGGTATCCAGGGTTTCATTAAACCAAGCCATTCACTTGCCTACCTTCTTCCCAAATCCACAAAACAAAGGGGAGAAACTTCTGTACACCCTGGACATTCACAGACAGTTGCGCTACTACTTGGACAGAACTAAAGGTTTCAGAAAAGCTGACCAGCTGTTGGTAGCATATGTTCCTGGTACTCAGGGAAAAGCAATTTCCAAACAGACAATTTCAAAATGGATAGGAAATTGCATCTGCTTTTGTTACTCCTTTCATGGAAATACTGTACCAACTAACATTAGACCTCATTCCACGAGAGCCACAGCCACCTCCACAGCCTTCTTAAGAGGGGTGGCTACCAAGGACATTTTAGAAGCTGCCACATGGAGCTCCGTGCATACATTTGCCAAGCATTACAATTTACCTTTATATTCCAGATCCAGAGCAGGCTTTGCTATGGCTGTCCTGCAGGGCATCTTAGCTTCACCATCCTTCTCTTAGTTCCTCCACCCCCAGATTGGCTATGGTATTTTACCCATATGTGATGACTGCAGATGCATCCTTGAAGGACATAGTACAGTTTTGTACCTACCATAAATGTAGATGTCCGATAGGTATGCATCTGCAGTCAGGTTTACCCTCCCTCCTTCCCCTCTGTGGTATTCATGGGTACTTACTCCCCCCCCCCCCCCAATAGCTAGCTGGGGGAATCTGTTGTGGTGTATTTGTTTTTATATATTATTGTGCATGTTTGGATTTTTATTGCATTTCTCCAAATTTAGCCTTCCTTAGAGGGCATCTGGGGCAAGAAAAACTGAGGAAGATGGCGTCGGCTGATGCTTTTATACCCCAGGCGCTCTGACGGCGGGGAATGGGCGACATCAGCCGACGCCGGACCCAGACTTTGGAATCCGGCTGACCGAAGGGCTGCCTGAGGCAGGACAACCCATATGTGATGACTGCAGATGCATACCTATCGGACATCTACATTTATGGTAGGTACAAAACTGTACTTTTTCTCTTATGTCTGTCAGGAATATTAAATGTACTTGTGGTAGGCAAATACCTTGTAAGATTGCCCTTACAATCTGGCAGTTACTGCAGAGTTAAGGTTGTGAGCTGTAGTTCCTGTGGTCCAGAGTTAGATTCTCTAAGCCCTCATTTGACTACTGTCTGAGCTTGAGCAAGTCATTTAACCAGAAAGTACTTTGGGGGGGCTACTAGAAACTTGGACCAGGTGCCTCAGTTGTCCCTGGACTAAAAGCCTAGTGACTGCCCATGAACCTGCTTATGAATCTCTACAGACGATATTTACTGTTTAGGTGAGCATTTGCTTGTCTTTTGCCCTTAAAATGGTTAGAATTCAGATTAATTTTCTGGGACGTTTTCTTGAGAGCAGACATCCCAAGGATTTGGAACACATACAGCTATAGTTTCCAACTCCCCTTCAATAGATCTCCCCAGTCAGCAAAATAAAAAGAGAAAGATATCCAAAGAGGTGTCTGAAGAAACTTACTTTTCTACCTTCTATCTGTGATCTGAAACTGACTGCTTTCCTGAAATAGTTTTACAGCCCCTGGACTGTGTTAGTCAAATTTAGCTGATCCTTCTACTGAGTTTCCATGGGATGCTGCTAAGACAGTGCACATTCAGTCAGACAAGACTTTAGGCAGCTTTAGTTGAGAAATGAGGACCTAGATAAATTCTTATTGAGAACGAGGGCACAATACACCAGGTCTTGGTGAGGAGAGAAGTCACCAGGTCATTGATGTAGGTCAAGACATCTGATTCTTCTTCAGAAATGTGAGAGACCTAAGAAAATGTTACAGAAAGCTAAACATTTGTCCTCCCCTTTCTACATTTCTTCACCATGCATTCAGAAGGGATCTCAAGAAGACTAGTACAACTTTGCCTAAAGGTTTTATAAGGATATCCTGTCCTCTATTCCATTGTCCACCCAGGTTAGTAGGAAGAGCTCTCCTTCCTGTGAAGAGGAGAAATTCTCTGAATCTGATGATGGAGGGCTTGACTTTGTTACTCAACTATCTTCCCCTATTCCTTGTTTAATTCTGAGTCCAAATCCAAGGATGCCTTCATTTTTATTTATTCTTTATTGACCAGGTTAGTGGTCTCTTGTCTCCAGATTCCCCTAATAAAGAAAACTCCTTTTCCAATACTATTTTTAAGATAAAGGGTTAGTTTAAGTGGGAGAGGATGGAAGTTATTGTTTCTCAAAAAAGGCTGGAGTGGCTCAGAATGGTTTCCTCAAAGCCCTTGGCTTATCCCTCCAGTTCTGGTAACCTTAGAAGGTGCTTTTAATGCTACTTCCCTTTACACAGAACCTCATGCTCTTAGGAAGCCAGACAGACTCTCTAATGCTCCAGACTTCCATTAGAATCTTTTCAGAAACCCCAATTGCTGTCCCTGTCATGATTTCTCTGGATAGGAACAGTAGTTCAAATTTATTCCTTTGTCTAACCTTGTATCTAATGAAAAAGACTGCCAGGCATTTGACATGTTTGGGAAGAAGATTTATGCCACTTCTACTTTAGCTTTTAGAACAATTTACTGCCAGAAACATACAGCAATTTTGTTTCTTTCCATCTTTGCTTATATGCAGCAATCTGTTTCTAGCCTTTCTAGTTCAGGCATTAAATCCCACTGTGTTATGTATGGTCACTTTTGCCTCCCAAGTTACCAGGCACTTACTGGACTGTGCATATAATGAGATGGATGCTATATCTAGAGTCTGTGTTACAGAGACAGTAATGTGCAGGAGTGACTGACTGCAAAATTTTCCTGAAGATGTTAAGTTCCCAAGTTTAAAAGCTCCTCTTCAGAAAGACTTGCTTTTTGGAAATTCCTTGGTTGAAGTACTTAAGAAGTTAAGAGGAGAGAGGAAAATTATTGCAGGAAATTAAACAGCTGTGTATATCACATGTCCCTTCATACAAAAGTATAAGTTGGTAATTTCTTCAAGTCCTAGGCTTTCCCTTCATATGCCCATCAAACCATCTTAGCACAGGTCTGCTAAACAGCATTTCAAGAAAAATGGCAGGGAGTATTAGAAAAGGAATAGATCTCAGGGATACTCATTCAGCAGAAAAAAAAACACATGACTATCTTTGGACCTTATTCCCCCGTTTCCTCTTCCCACTCTGGCCTTCTTTCCAGTATTGCAGGCAATCTCTCCCACTCCTCACATCTCAGGAAACAATCAGATTTCTTTGTAGTGAAAGTAATTCACGATTGCTACAAATATTAATGGACATTTCTTCCTTTTCTGTCAGGAATTCCTCTGCCCTAAAAGAATTGGATATGTTGCCCCAAGTTGTAATATAGACTTTTCTTCCTTCTCAGCTGGACAAAGTCTTCTATTCTAGAATTTCTGTATTTATAAGGCACCTGGAGACCGGTTTTTGACCTTTAGTATTTAAATACCTTCCTACTAGTTTCAGAATGCACAATTTGCAGGTTATCCCCCCACCCCAGCTTTCTTTCTCACTCTCGACCTCATTAATGCATATCTGCATATTCCTGTTGACAAAAATCACAAATGTTATCCAAGATTCTTTGCTTTGGGGTTGCTTTTTCATTTACATTTTTGTCTTTTGGTCTGTTTACTGCTCTAAGGGTATTTACAAAATGTATGGTTCCAGTCATTACCTTCTGCAGATTTCAGGGAATTCACATGTGTTCCTGTCTGGATGATTGCATTATTGTGGCTCCTTCCACCCAAGACACTCTGGCATCTTGTCACTTCTCCATGACTAGGTTTCAGTTATACACAAAAGCCAGAAGTAGTAGCTGGATTGAACCCACTCGAAGTAATGCAGGCTGCAAATCACCACACAGTTGTAGAATGCAGAATCCACTTTATTAACTTCAGAACAAAAAAAATCAAAAGGATGAGCGCTTTTGTCCAGAAAAATCTAGGTTGTCTGAGGCGTCTAGATTTTTCTGGACGAAAGGGCTCATCTTTGGATTTTTTTGTTCTGAAGTTAGTGAATTCTGCATTCTACAACTGTGTGGTGATTTACAGCCTGCATTACTTTGAGTGTGTTCAATCCAGCTGCTACGTCTGTTTTTTGTGTTTATAGGTTTCGATTATATATGGAATGTCTTGCTTGGTCCCAGGTCACAGGTTAGT
Organism: Protopterus annectens; assembly: GCF_019279795.1. NCBI lineage: Eukaryota > Metazoa > Chordata > Ceratodontiformes > Protopteridae > Protopterus > Protopterus annectens. The sequence goes on along the minus strand of NC_056743.1, from coordinate 956,862,028 downwards.
CTTCTTATGGTGCCTTCTAGACCTCTCTTAGATTGTAGCTTTTTCTCCCTCTAGAAAAAGTTTCCTGTTACCATTAACATTTCCTAAATCTAGCTTGCTAGATCAGGTATGCAACAAGAGAATTCCACTGAGTTCTTTATTTGCATAGATTCATCTCATCTAAATGGAAAGGCAAAGGCAGTGTAATTTTATATGTTCATCATCATCATCATCTTCTTTCGGCTGTTCCCGTTAGGGGTCGCCACAGCAGATCATCTGTTTCCATTTCTTCCTGTCCTCTGCATCATGCTCTTTCACACCAACTACCTGCATGTCCTCTCTCACCACATCCATAAACCTCATCTTAGGCCTTCCTCTTTTCCTCTTACCTGGCAGCTCCATCCTTAGCATCCTTTTCCCAATATACCCAGCATCCCTCCTCAGCACATGTCCAAACCAACACAATCTCGCCTCTCTTGCTTTGTCTCCAAACTGTCCAACCTGAGTTGACCCTGTAATATACTGCTTCCTAATCCTGTCCATACTAGTCACACCCAGTGCAAATCTTAACATCTTTAACTCTGCCACATCCAGCTCTGACACCTGCCTTTTCGACAATGCTACCGTCTCCAACCCATATAACATAGCTGGTCTCACTACAGTCTTGTAGACCTTCCTTTTCACTCTTATTGGTACCCGTCTCACAAATCACTCCTGACACTCTTCTCCACCCATTCCACCCTGCCTGTACTCTCTTCTTCACCTCTCTTCCACACTCACAATTACTCTGAACTGTTGATCCCAAGTACTTAAACTCATCCACCTTTACCAATTCCACTCCCTGCATCCTCACCATTCCTCTACCCTCCCTCTCATTTACACACATATATTCTGCTTTAGCCCTGCTGACCTTCATTCCTCTCCTCTCTAAAGCATATATCCACCTCTCCAGGGTCTCCTCAACCTGGTCCCTACTCTCATTACATATCACAATGTCATCTACAAACATCATAGTCCACGGGGCCTCATGTCTAATCTCATCTGTCAACCTGTCCATCACCACTGCAAATAAGAATGGGTTCAGAGCTGATCCTTGATGTAATCCCACCTCCACCTTAAACGTATCTGTCACTCCCACCGCAGTCCTCACCAATGTCACACTACCCTTGTACATATCCTGTACCACTCTTACATACTTCTCTGCCACTCCCGACTTCCTCATACAATACCACAACTCCTCTCTAGGCACCCTGTCATATGCTTTCTCTAAGTCCAGAAAGACACAATGCAACTCCTTCTGACCTTCTCTGTATTTCTCCAACAACACTCTCGGAGCAAATATTGTATCTGTAGTGCTCTTTCCTGGCATGAAACCGTACTGCTGATCACTAATCATCACCTCCCTTCTTAACCTAGCTTCCACTACTCTTTCCCATAACTTCATGCTGTGACTGATCAGTTTTATCCCTCTGTAGTTACTGCAGCTCTGCACATCACCCTTATTCTTAAAGATAGGTACCAAAACACTTTTTCTCCACTCCTCAGGCATCCTCTGATTTTCTTAATATAGGAAATACAATTTTTATTACCTCAAACCTTGCCTCCTTGTCTGGAGTGGTGTTCCCACCAGTTTTTTTTTTCTTTTCTTTTTTTTAACTCTGTGGGTAGGATTCTACCTGTGCATTTGACTTGCTTCTGAGTTTGTTGTATCTTCTTGCTTCTAGTTTTGATAGTCTGTCTGTACCTTCAAAATCTCCATTATAGCTGTGTACTAATTCTAGAGAATTTCTTCTCTTGTTTTCATCTTAACTTGTTTTAGATTATTTTATGTTGGGCAACTGCTTCTTCTTGAAGTACTTTGGGGTTCTTTTTGTGATTTTAATGGAGGATGTGCTTTTTTTCTATTGTTTTTTTTTTCTTTAGTATGGCTAACTTGCATCTTGTGATTCATAATTTGTTCATCTAGAAGCTCTTTGAAGATACCATAATGCAGGATCTTACTTAAAGGGATAGTCTTCTCAATATTTAGTGCAATGTGGACGGTCAAGCAGAAGACACTTAATCAGCATAAATATTACCCTCTTCAAAAAGCAACGAGTAGCTAGTGACAACCCTGAAAATTGTGTCCTAGGCCCCCTTCTCATTAGAATTTATTTCTCTGAGGTACATGCATTTGGTATTAAATGTTGGTAAACTAAATTCACAGATATCTGCAAGGTAGGAATCTTGATAAACTTCCCCTCAGATTCACTATCGTCATCATCATCATAATCAACAACCTCCTTTTTCCCATTTTCTACATGGGGTTGGGTTGTCGAGTCAACTGTTACCACCTCTTACAATTCAGTACCACTGTCCTGCCTTCTTCAGTAGTCATGCATGACTGCTGCTGGTCTTCTCTCACACAATCCCTCCATCTCTTTGCTGGACATCCTTGCTTTCTTCGTGTCTCTTCCCAAACCATCTTCTGTTTTTTTTGCAGATGTGCCCATACCACTGTAATCTGTCCTGTTTGACCTTTTCTCCAATTGAAACTCCGTTGGCTTCTGTCATTTCTTCATTTGTCTCTGTGTGTATTCTACTGTCCATCTCAGGCATGTAATCTCCATCAGCTCCAGCTTCCACAGCTGCTCTGCCTTCACTGCTCATGTTTCTGTACCACACACAAGGACTGATCACACCACTGTTTTGTTCAACTAACTTTTCAGCTTTTTTGGTGGCATTCCTCTGTTGCACAATACCCCTGATAACACTGTGTCATTTGGCTACTGTTCCTCTGATTCTAGCTTGGCTGTAACGCCACTAATTCTAGCTTTGGCCTTCTCCTTCTCTTGAACTTTCCAACCCTCCCAGATACTTGAAGCTGTTAACCCATTCCACTATTTTCCCTTCCATCTCTGTTTACAGCTTCTTGCGAGTCCCACATTTGCTGCCACAGCTGTCTTGTCTGTACTTAGTTTTATCCCTTGTATCTTCAGTTTTGCATTCCATTCCCGTATCATTTGCTGGAGTTTGTTCAATCTGCTTGTAAATGCCACATTGAGTCAGTGCAGCAGCTTTGTTGATCTGTGCCCTTCAGACTGTTTGATAATGTAGTCCATTACTAGTATGAACAGCAGTGGTCTCAGAGCTGAACTTTGATGAACCCCTATGAGACTTTGGAAACTATTCATGCTTGTGTCATTGGATCCTTGTATATAGCCTGCATTAATTTTGCCAGTGTTTCCAGGACTTCCCAAATCGCCTTTCTTGGGACTTGTCATATGCTTTCTCCAGTTCTAGGAATGTCCTGTTTGCATACTTTCCTCATCTCTAGCTTCTTCTCAGCTGACCTGCTGCAAACATCAGGTTGGTTCTGTCGGATCCTGACCTAAATCCAAACTGCTCATTTCCCATCACTCTTTCTAATACTCTGTGTATGTTTCAGTCATACTCTCCAGCAGTTTTATGCAGTGTAACAAAAGATGTTCTTCGTGTTTCACTGTTGCAGTCCATCACACTTGGATTATCCCGCCAGGCGCAGCCCTCAGTCGACCCGAATACCAGAGGCTTAGTATTTCTGCTTCGGTTGCTGTCGCTCCAGGACTGATGTCAGATCGTTAGTGGTATAAAAACAGGCAGCCGACACCATTACATTAATCTTTCTTGCCAAGGAGCCCAAAGCAGAAGCAGTTTGCACGAGTACTGGTCAAACGCTACCCGAGTTTTTCGTTTCCGAAATTGAAGTTGACATCTTCTAAAGCTAAGTACCCTATTGGGGATCCTTTTTTCTTGCTCTAACATAGATCAGAAAAAGTTAACAATTGTCTCGCCTTTGGAAAGAAATACCACACCGTGATTTCCATTCTTACTGTGTCACCTGTTTAGGCCCATACCACAATGTCCCTCATTGCCGGTTTTGTGCTTTGTTCAATGCCCAAACTATTCATCGTCCGGCCCTTATTGTAGCTAAATACTTTAGCTCTCGATCTCCGTATTCCAAAATGGCTTCGGTTAGCCATCCGACTAACGATCTTCTGTAAAAAACGTAAGGATAAAGACAGAGACAGATCGCACAGGTCCAAAACTGCCAACGGCGAGTCCGGTAAGCTAGTCGCCAGATTGCCGGTACTCAGGAGCTTTCGCAGCCCCTGATGCCCGCATCGATGGATTCGCAGGCCACTGCCGAGACCTGTCCAGTATGCCACGAGATGACTCTTTGCAGATGTCTCTACCTTGGATGGGTCCGGAGCTGCTGTGCAGGCACCGGCTTCTGAGGAAGTTCTTCTCACTACCGATAATCGACACAGACGACTTTTTTCATGTCTTCAGTTCTTTCTATAACTACTGATTTTCTAAGCCCCAGAGTACAAGCTACGCCAAAAAGACCGACCCAAACTCACGTGCCTGCTTCCTTGCCACAATCACATATGCTTAAAATGGTGGAAGACCTTATCATGCTGATTAGGGACAGACAGCCTTCTCCTGCTAAAAGAAAAAGAGACTTGTCCCCAGCACATTTATCTGACCAAGAGTCTGATGACTCTGAGGTTTCTGATTATGCAGGCATGCCCTTATCTGTTTGAGGATTCAGATGCAGAGGAATCCATTCCTTCTGCCTCTCCTCCAGAGGATTTTTTTTTTGGTGAAATCCCCTACATACTTTGAGAGAGCACTTTCATTAGGAATGTCAGGATTACCCTCAGTCCAAAAAGAGACTCGGAATTTTTAGATTTACCTCAGCACAGACTCCTACCTATATCCCCTGTCCTGGATGTTGTGGATGATGTTTTTATGGAATACAGTCTAACCCCGGATACTTTACCTCCTACTCCCAGGAAACCTGACCAGTATTGCAGAGTCCCTGACGCTCACAAATTTCTTTTCAAGAATCCTACTGCTGACCCAGAGGTCATCTCCCAAGGGCCTAAAGGAATAAAAGCAACTACAGCTAAGAATCCCACCCCCTCAGATAGGAATTCTTGAGCATTAGACAGATGGGGTAAAAAAAGTATATACCTCTGCAACTCTTGCCATTAAAGCATTAAATTGTCAGTTCCACATGCTGAAATACCAGCAACATACCATGGAACTCATTAAACAAAAATTATCTACCGTCCCTGACTGTACAGAAAATAAAGATTTACAGGAATTTATGCATTCTGCAACCCAAATCATTAAGCATACCCTGCAATGTGCGTTTGACGCCCTAGAAGCATCCTGCAGGGCAGCAGGCACAGGTTCTGTACTTTGAAGGCATGCTTGGCTTAAGGAACAGACCTTGCCAGGTCATGTCAAATCAAACATATTGGACGCACCTCTGAACAAAGACCATCTGTTTGGCACCACTGCAGAAAAGGTTTTAAAAAGATGGAAGAAAAAGCTAAATCTATGCAGACAGTTAAAGACTTTTTGCAGGTTCAAGATTCGGTAGGCGTTACCCCTCAAAACATTGGTCCTTTCCTGCCTCCTCAAAGCCACTTCAGACAAGACCTAAGGGTAACAGACCCCCCAGACAGCAGTCTCTGGGTATGCAGAGATCTAAACAGTGGAGTACCTCCACTTCTAAACCAGGGAGTGCTAAGCCCCACCCCCTTATGGAAAGAATTCCCAATGACTCCTCAATTCCTCCTCTCACCTCTGCCCATCTGTCCGTGCTTCTAGGGGTCTGCAGCCTGCGGCTCAGGAGCCGCATGTGGCTCTTTCACCCCTTTGCAGTGGCTTCCTGTAGCTTTGAAAAGTAATGGCCACTGTACCGCACAACACACACATGCACATACACTGAGAATGATCGAGCGATGGACTTTAAATATTGCTCTTGTAAACTTGCTAGAGTAACCCCGTTTCTGTTGCCATGTATTTGACACACACTGAGAGCGATCAAGCGATCCCCTGGCAGCAACAGCATCTTCTGAAAGGATTCCATGCCTCTCAAAGTCTTGCCACAAGAAATCTGGACAGAGCCACAAATAAAGGGGACAAAGGAACAAAAATTGGGATGGACCTTAAATATTGCTCTTATAAACTTGGAAACTTGCTAGAGTAACATGGTTTCTTTTTTTTTTCAAAACAGGTTTATTGTTTTAACATATAAGAGAAATATCATAACAATTTTATACAAGTAATTAAAAATAGGTATTATTATAATATTCAACAAAACAACTAAAGTATTTACAAAGACATCCACTACAATCAGATCAATTAATTAAACTAAAATACCATGCTATTGAAATTAAAATTTTTTTAACAAATTTTGTAAATTATCCCATACAATATAATAAGATGTTTTTCTATTTGTTCTTGTCCTAATTGTGTTTATTTCCATATGGCACACTATATTCATAACATTTTTAAATTCATTGAACGAAGGAGGTGTATCTGAAATCCAATTTCTAGTTATTATTTTCCTAGCCACTGCTAGAATAGACCATAACAAGGGAACCTTAACCTTTTAACACTTTGAGGTACAGGTGTGTTGAATAATATAAGAGATTTAGAAATAATGAAATTATCTGTAAAAGAGCCTGCAAAATTCATTAATTGACTTCCAGTATTCTTTCAACTTTATACAGTCATAAAACATATGAGCCCAGTCAGCATTAATTTCTACATTACATCTCTTACATAAATTATCTTTATTATTTATTTTATTCATTATCAAAGGTGTATAAAAAGATCTATGTAAAAATTTCCATGTATAAAGTCTCCAGACAATGGAAGATGTAGTTCTATAAGCAGATTCCAATATATATTGTTTATCTTGTTGATTTGGTGGGTCCCCATTAATAGAAGTGAAATAATTCCAGTATGAATCTACACTGTAAAAAGTTTCTTGTCTGATAATTTTATGTATGTATGAAAGTTTACCTTTATAAGAAACTTTATGTTGTAAATTTAATATCAAGTAATCAATCAGTGTTGGAATAGATTATTTAACTGTTATAGACATTAGATCTATTTTATTAATGAGATGTTGTCTAAAGGTCTGAACCTCTAACCAGCAAGTTTCTCTTAGATCAAATTCTTGTTTTAAGAAATCTAGATTTTTAACTTTATTATCAGATATCAACTGATACCAGTACTTTAGATCATTATCTATAGCTAAATGAGTTCCTTCAGAAGTAGATGACAAAAGCATACCCTGAGTATACATTATAGGGAATACAATAAAATTCCATTCCCTATACTTAGGGTGCATGAATATAAAGTAATGATAACTAATAATAATATTTAATGGGTAACAAACCATATGTTTAGGTGTAATAGGTGAAGTACAAAATTCCTTTAGTAACCATAACATGGAGTTATTTACAATCATATTTTTATGTGTTAAGGAGATTTTCATGAAGTGCATACTAATTAGCTCCCAATAATCTTTCCATTTTGTGACATATGACTGATCTATTAATAAAGTAATAACTTTTACAATAGAAGAGATAGTATATAATTCAAAGTCTGGAAAAGAAATACCCCCTTGAGACCAGCTATTAGTATGTTTCTTTAATGCAATCCTAGGTCTATTAGGTGCCCATAGGAAATTTAACATTAGTGTATTCAGTTTCTTGATAATTATATTTGTAGGTGGAAGTATTATTGATTGTATTAAGTATAAAATCTTGGGGAATATTATCATTTTAATAATTGTAAGTCTCTCCTCCATAGTAAAAAACATATTATTCCAGGTATTAAAAAGATTTTGTATATTAAGAAAACAGGTATTATAATTATTATATATAATAGATTTAATATCTTTAGATTGTATTATACCTAAATAAGTTATCTGACCTGAATTGGGTACATATTTAGTAAAATCACTAATGAGAATATTTTTTTGTGTATATATAGGTAGTATTTTAGTTTTTTCTTCATTGAATATTAAACCAGAAATACTTTTAAAATTCATCATGTTATCAAATAGAGACTGCATAGAAGAATTGGATCCTGTTGATGTAATTAGAACATCATCTGCAAAAAGTTGAATTTTGGATGTTGTATTTTCATCTATTTCAAAACCCTCTATGTCAGTACTGTTTCTGATCAAATTAGCCCAAGGCTCCATTACTAAAGTGAATAATAGTGGAGAAAGTGGACATCCTTATTTTGTACCTTTAAGAATGGGTATTTTTTGTGAAACATATGTTCCTACCTTAATATAAGCCAACGTTCCTTTGTATAAATGCTCAATTAGATTTACAAATGCATCTGAGAAGTTTGTGCACTTCATTAAGGTAAACAGATAGTCCCAACTTACTGAATCAAATGCTGAACTTATATCAAGACTAATAAGTGTTAAATCTTTCTTTTTTCTATTTGCAAAATCTATTAATGTTAAAGTTCTTCTTATATTATCAAAAGTATTTCTATTTACAATGAAGCCTGTCTGATCTATATCTATAATGCCGGGAATGATTGTCTTCAATCTATCAGCAAAGATACTCATAAACATTTTATAATCAACATTAAGTAATGAGATGGGCCGATATGAAGAACATCTAGTTGGATCTTTATTAGGTTTTAAAATTGGCGAAATAAATGTATATTGCCAAGATGGGGGGGGTTATTAACTCAGTTTGGGCCAAAATAAAAACCTTATGTATTAATGAATATGTACTTATAGAAAGGATTTTATATATCTCTGGTATAATACCATCATTACCTGGTGCTTTGTTTGATTTAAGCTTATTTATTTGTGTAATAACTTCTGTATATGAAATACTCTTGTCCAATAGTTTAATCTGTTGTTTATTAAGCTTTTTATTCATGTTTGTGGTTATAAACTCCTTTATTTTATCTTTAGGTTCCATGTTAATGTTATTATGGTTAATTTTGTGAAAGTGATTTCTAAATTCATCTAGTATTTCTGGTATACTAGAAACATTCTTCTTTTCCTTAGAGAAAAGATTTCTTTGATATGGTTTTGTTTATTCAACCTTTTTGTTTTATTTTTAAGTCTATGTAAGTATTTGGGGCTTATTGAATAAGACAAAACTTGTATTCTCTAAAGTTATTTTAACTTTATGAGTTAAAATTTCTTTGTATTTCTCATTTAGTTTGTTTATTTCTTCAATAACTTTCTTGTCCATAATATTTTCTTTATTATTATGTTTATAAGAGTCTAATTTACTTTGAATATCTAACAATTCCTTATCCCAAGATTTCCTTTTATTATTATACCATCTGATACTTTGTCCATTTAGATATGATTTTAAGGCATCCCAAACATAAACAATGGAGACGTCAGGAGTATTATTTATGTCTAAAAAATGTTTTACTTCTGAAAGTATATATTCTTTATAGTCTTTTAGTTGAGTTAAGTATGCTGGTATCCTTTTGATCTGAACATTGAGTATTTTTTATCATGAATTCAAAAACAATTGAATTATGATCAGATATAAGACATGAAATGATTTTGGAATTAATTAAATCTGTTACCATCTGGTTAGAAATAAAGACCCTATCTATTTTTGAATAAGTTTTGTATCTGTTAGATTCAAAATCATTACCATACACCTTTTTTTCTATCTGATTATTAATATCATTCAAATGATAAGAATTAGCAAAATCATTTAAATGTTTTGCATTAGATGTAATTCTTTTTCCTATAGTGGTAGTATCACTTTCATGTAGTATACAATTAAAGTCACCAGCTAAAATAATATCTCCTATAGAGAATGATATGATCTTATCAAGATGATGTTTCACTGTATTAATACCAATTCCAGGTATCCAATATACATTAATTAAAGTGTAAGTCTTCCCATTAATTTGTATTGTAACCATACAAAACATTCCTTTGTCATCCTGATAAGACTTAATGGTTTTAGGAATGGGCATACTTTTAGTCCATAAAATAGCCACTCCTCTTTTTTTCTGAGTGTGCTCTGAACTAACCAATACTGTATATTTGTTTGTGGCTAGTTTATCAGTATCTTTTTTCAAGAGATGGGTTTCCTGTAGGAAGACTAAGTTGGCCTTATGTAAATTAATGTATCTTATTAGGCTTGCCCTTTTACATGGATTATTCAATCCATTAATGTTTAAAGAATTTCCTTTTAAAGATGTCATTCGGCATTTTTAAAACTTAAGAATCTTATGATCAAAATAACAAGATAAGTAATGTTACATCTCCTCCTTTAGGTGTACCTTTAAATATAGCTGTATTTATTGAATCTCTTATGGGATTTCGTATAGGATTCAATTTTGTTTGTAGTGACAATGAATGTACAAAATATATTGTGGATGTCAAAACTATATACAAATAACAATGAACAAGTGAAAATAATGTAAGGATTAAACCTTGCATCCAGCCTGGAGTTATAAACTCCAACTTAGAGTAGTATTTACCACTCAAGTTAACCCCCTACCCTAAGCAGCAGTACCTCAGATACCACCTTATCAATTTAATACTAGTTATATTTAACTGAGGTTAGCAGTTTTCAATTCAATTATCTAGCAAGACAAGACTACACATTTGGTAAAACAGCATCATATAAACTAAAATAAACCTTTTTTTTTTAAAACTGTTCATACTACTATATACATCCATGTAATATAAAACACTTGTATTCAAATAGCATTCAAATAATCTTGATGTTAGAAATCAAGAGAAGAGAAAAATAAGTTCTAACATTCATTTAAATCAAAAACTTTGGCTAATATGATTCAGATATTACATATATTAAGATGCATCTATTTTCTGTCATGTAAATGCAATTAACAGCTTCCAAAAAAACATTGAATTGCTTGTATATGAGCATTTACTCAAACTCATTATTGTCAATAGAATAAAATATTGTATTCATAGAAATTGTTATAAATCATACTGCGTAGTTATGCAGATTCTCAGAAACACTTATATACATATATACATACACACACACACACACACACACACACACACACACACACACACACATATATATATATATATATATATATACACACACACACACACATATATATATATATATATATATATATATATATATATATACATACACACACACACACACACACACACACACACACACACATATATATATATATACATACATACATACATACACACACATACACACACACACACACACACACACATACACACACATATATATATATATATATATATATATATATATATATATATATATACATATGCATACACACACATACACACACATACACACACACACACACACACACACACACACACACACATATATATATATATATCTGATCTCACTGAGTTGTGTCCTTACTGAGCATTATCTTACTTGCTGTCCCTACAATAAATCTGTCTGCTTTATACAAAATAATGCACAGCAAACACATTTTAGTAAACAGATTTTACAACCATGCTATACTACTGCTTTAAAATATATCACATGACAATTTCTTCCAGTATAGAGTTATAAAATTATTTATGCTTGTCAATCAGATGAATTAAATGAGTTATAGTAATGTATATGTTTGGAACATAAGTTTTTAACACAGATTATTAAGCTGCTGTTAAGTAGATTTTCAAAAACACTTGAATAAATGTTTCATTTTCTATGCCTTCTAAAATAAGACATTTACTTACTACAAGAAACTGTATCATTTAAACTCATTATAACTGACATATTTTATGAATTATAACATAGATATTTAAGTAATTATATAAAATAACTCACATTTAGATGTTAAAGAGTTCATTTTCCTTCACATAGTCGCATTTGTATCATTTCTATTTCCTGGTAGAGTGTCATTGCTGAATCTGTGATGTGTCAGTGTGATATCTAGGTCAAAGGTGAAACTAGCTGCTTTCAGCTTCTCTGTGAAAATTCTGAGAGTTGAAGCTTTTGAAGTAGCTCATGGACACTGTGCATGAGACAGCCCACATCCCAGATTGTCTCTCTTAACATTTTGGCGGGAAATTTATTAAAAACTAGTGACAAACATTCATTTAGCAGTGTAAATGCATCTAAACATGACAAAATCTTCACAATGTATTTTACAGGTTATTACAGCCTCTATGTAAGTGAAATTAAGCCCAAAATTATTAATAAGTAATAAAACTCAATATTTTTGTCCCAACTCAATTTTTATGCAAATCTTATTATTTACTGTGTCTATATGATCAAAAGCATTTCTATATATTAATAAAGAAAAGAAAAAGAGAGTAGAAAGTAAAAGGATGTAAGGCAGAAATAAAAAAAATGTAAGAGAAAGCTATAAGAAGTATATACAATGGAATATTATTTACTGTTTATATTAATAGAGTTAAAAATAAAACATATTATTTACTATTATTTAGTTCTAATTATTATTAGTTAAAGCATGACAGATTATTTACAAACAAGCATAAGCAGTGTAATCAAGAAAGTATAATTAGGAATAGCATTTGAAGAACATATAAACTTTTTACAAGGAATAAATGTTATTATTCTATTAATCATATTTTCATTACTCTTCTCTCCCTGCCTTCCCCCACCCTTCACCCACTACATAATCTAAATATAATGTCATTGTTTAAACAAAGATAAGAAGGAAAGGAGAAGAAAAAAAAAGATAAAGAAAAAAAATGTATCAAATTACTGACCTTACTTCTCCTTTTCAGAAAGAGGAACAAGTTGAATCACAACTTGCCATTAAATCTCCAGATATTTTGACTAGTTATGAAACAAAACATTTCTTTGCACACAGAGAATAACTTTGATTAAATCTTTTTCAAAATATTTGTTGCTTCTTGGAACTATATTTAAAAAGATTAATAATGAAATAAAACGATGAGAGAAAAAAAAAAAAAAACCTAGAACAAATCATTTGTTTTTTAGTCTCTTCTTCTTCTCTGAAGTCTTCCACGAAGTTTCAGTTGCCAGTCTCTTTAATGAAGGACTAGCCCATTCCATTTCTTCTATTTTATCCAAAATCTTATTTTTTTTGATAAACAGTAAAGCAGAGTCTAAGTCATCGAAAATTTTAGGACCATCAGGAAGGAAGATTTTAAGCTTGGCAGGAAACAGAAGGTATGTTTTAAACTGTGCTTTTTTAAGCTCCCTTATTAGTGGCAGAAAAACTTTTCTTTTAGCTATTACCATGGAAGAATAGTCATTGTCAAAACGCACAGTTGTCTCATTAATCTTAACAGGAGCTTTAGCCCAAGCAGATTTAAGAACCATCTCTTTATCAAAAGATGATAGAAATCTAACTATAACTGATCTAGGATAGTTTTTGTTAGAGTTAGTATTAGCTATAGATCTATGTGCTCTTTCGATACCAAAAGAGAATGCTTCTGGTAAGTCTAAAGTTTTAGGGAGCCATGTTTTTAAAAAAGAAGTAATATTGTTACCTTCAATATTTTCTGGCAGTCCAAAATCCTAATGTTATTGCGCCTAGATCTATTTTCCAGGTCATCCAGCTTTGTTTGTAAATGTGTATTTTGTCTCAGCAGAAACTCAGTGTTGATTTCCTCTTCTTGTATTCTATTTTCCATGTCATTCACAGCTTCTTCTATGCCTGTCATCTGGATCTTCTGTTGTTGCAGGTCTATATGTAACAAGTCTATTTGTTTTGTAGTTTTTTCTATGAAGGTGTCTATTTTAGTATCCATTTTATCCATCTTAGCATTAAGTTGCTGGATTATAATTATCAGAGACTGAAGTTCTTTCTTGATGCTGGAGTCTTGAGAATTTGTCTTACTGGAACTCATTTCAGACTGATAAACTGACAGGAAAATTTCCAAAGTGATTTCTGACAGGAATATTGTTAAGATTTCCTTTCTTTTTTAGATATAGTTCAAGAACTATATAAAACAAACATATTTAGAAAGAAAATAACTTCAAAAATTAATTTTTTAAGTAATTAATTCCTGTCAGTGTAATGAAATTGGTGGAGCTGAAGAAATCTGCTGCTATCCTGTGTTCATCCTTGGCCACGCCCCCTTGAGTAACATGGTTTCTGTTAACATGCATTTTCACACACACACACACACACACACACACACACACACACACACACACGTACAAAACTTTTGCCTCATATTTTTTATCTGTTTCTCAAAAAATTGTGGTTTCCTGGCAAATCATTGAGGGCTGAAGTCAGAAAAAAATAGACATTTGAGTTTCAGACTTCACACCCTTCAGAAAATCCATGCTAATGCAACATCTGTTACATCTATCAACTTTCTAAATTTGTAAGAGCAATATTTAAAAAGTGTCCCTATTTTTGGGCCTTTGTGCACCATTATTTATGGCTTTGTCCAGATTTCTTGTTTTAAGAGGTTGAGAGATCTTATGCACACAAACACACACCGAGAGCGATCGAGCAATCCCAACAAAGGAACAAAAATAGGGACAGATTTTAAATATTTCTCTTATAAACTTAGTTCTTTTATATTTAGTATAATTATATATAAAACTTGATATGCTCTATTATCTTATTTTAGGGATCAGATAGGTTGTGTGGCTCCTGATGAATTTTATTTGGTGGGAGAGGGGCCAAAATGGCTCTTTTGTTAGTAAAGGTTTCAGATCCCTGAAGGAAAACATGCCTCCCATGCAGAAAACTGGGCCTCCATCACCAACGATCGATGGGTCCTCAACAGTGTCCCAGGGGTACAAATTTTATTTCAATACTTTGCCAACCCCAAAGGGATTCCCAGATCTTCCTCCAAACCAGTAGGCAGAGGTGCAAAAGCAATTTTTTTCCCCTGCTCTCCATGAGGGCATTTCAGCCTGTCCCTGCAGATCAGATAGGCCAGGGGTTCTATTCCAGGCTTTTTCTAGTACTCAGAAAAGAGAGCACCTGGCACCCAATCTATTCTAAACACCTTCGTGGTGGTACCAAAATTCAAAATGCTCACTCTGCAGCATCTTCTCCCTATGCTATCCAAAGATGCCTGGTTAGCCACTCTAGATCTCAAAAGTGGCCTATCTGCATATCCCAATCAGAGATTCTTGCAGGAAATATCTGTTTCATGGCAGGATCAATGCATTATCAGTTCTCTGCACTTCCCTTTGGCTTATCCACTGCTCCCAGAGTTTTCATAAAATGCTTGGCTCCAGCCATTGCTTTTTGCTGACAAAGAAATATTCAAATTTACCCTTACTTGGAAGACTGCCTGATTCAGGCAGACAGTCAGGAAAAGCTGTTTCAGCACCTGACATTTGTAAAGGACTTACTAACCTCACTGGGGGTACACTATGAATGAGAAGAAATCTAGAGTTGTCCCCAGTCAAAAAATTGTATTCATGGGAGCAAGCCTGGACACAGCATCCCAGATGGCATTTCTAACTCCAGAAAAACAACCCTCTGACAGACTACTTTTTTCAACTGGCCACCAGAACCCAGTTATCTGGAAGGAAAATCCTGCAAGCTCTAGGGTTCATGGCCTCCTGTATTCTACTAATTCCATATGCCAGATTGCATATGAGGAAACTTCAGTGGTACTTAAAAAGCCTTTGTCTACATTCACAGGACCCTGGAAACTATTATACCTCTGATACCCTGTCTAAGGAAAGATTGTCTTTGGTGGGCACCAGCTTGCCACCACAACAAGGGACTTCCCTTTTTACATCCCCACGCCGCCCAGACCCTAACCACATATGCATCAGACTATGCCTGGGGTGCTCACCTGGACAGCAAGTGCATTCAGGGCCATTGGACCCCAAACCAAATTCATCTGCACATCAACCAAAAAAGAGATGCTAGCTGTTCAGCACGCTCTTGACAGCTTTTAGTTCCCTGCTTTCTCTGGGGCCTCTACTTATCAAAACCGACACCACCACAGTAATGTGGTACATATACAAGCAGGGGGGAACCCACTCTTACCCACTCTGCAGGCTAGCCATGACCCTGTAGAACACTGCCTCAGCCATGCATATTCATCTGCAAGCTCAATTCCTGCCAGGCAACCAAAACTCTCTGGCAGACAACTTAAGCAGAAATCTCCTAGACCCACACGAGTGTCAATTAAACCACAACACATTCAACCTTGTGACCCAAAAATGGGGTACCCCAAAGGTGGACCTATTTGCCTCTCCCTACAACCACCAGCTCAGCAAATTCTTCACCAGGGAACCTCACAGCAAAGCCTGGAAAGTGGATGCCCTATCCTTCCAATGGGTAAATCTCTCAATCTATGCATTTCCCCCTCTTCCTCTTCTGACCAGAGTATTACTCAAAATAAGGGAGGAAAGACCAAGGGCATTCCTGATTGCCCCAGATTGGCCACACCAACACTGGTACCCACTACTGCGTAGTCTGTCCCCGTTGCCTCCATGGTACCTACCCCAGATTCCAACTCTCCTAACTCAGCAGGAGGGAGAGTTTTTGCATCCACAGTTGCAGACACTGAACCTAGCAGCCTGGCTTATTCTTTGACTTCTCCTCCAGTGGCCACCCTAAGCAAATAAGTCCTGGATGTCATACGTGAAGCCCAGATTACCTAGTACTAGAAAATCCTATGCTGGCAAGTAGAAAAGGTATTGTTCCTGGATCCAGACTAAAGGAGCTGACCCAGCACAGCCCTCCTTACCTCTCATCCTGGATTACCTAGCAGAACTACTCCACAGGGGCCTATCCTTCTCTTCCATTAAAATCCATGACTGTGTCATCTCTGCACATTACAGCACTGAGCCGCCTATCTTCTCACACCCTCGCATCAAACAATTCCTGAGAGGGGCTAACAACCCAAGGCCACCAAGAAAAGCCCCTACTCCTGCTTGGGACCTTTACTTTGTGTTGGAAAACTCCCCCCCCCCCCGAGCCTGCAGCTTCAGCAGAGTTAAAATTCCTCTCTTGGAAAGCAGCCTTGCTTCTGGCCAACACTACAGCTAGAAGAGTGTCTAAGCTACAAGCACTTATGGCTGTGGAACCTTTCACCATTTTTCATGCTGACAGGATCTCCCTCAGGACTTACCCAACTTTCATGCCTAAGGTTGTGTCCAGTGTGGCTCTCAACCACTCTATTAATTTGCCCACCTTTTTCCCTAACCCTCAAAATAAGGGGGAAAAGATCCTGCTCTCTTTAGATGTGCACAGACAGCTCAGATTCTACCTGGATAGGACTAAGTCCTTTAGGAAATCTGACCAGTTACTAGTCAGCTTTGCACCAGGGGCAGAGGGCAAAGCCATATCAAAACAAACCATCTCCAAATGGATAGCA